>NC_140210.1:29991653-30142122 GCF_951802725.1 Rutilus rutilus | reverse complement strand
CCCCTGTCTTCTTCCTTCCTGACTCTTGAACCTCATCACACTTTTATTTCATTAAAATGAATTAACCGCAAGAAAAGTAAGGTTTAATACTAAATTGGTTATCATAGATGTTATTGTATGTCGAATTCATTGTTGTGATAACACGGCGCAGTTTTACGTGTTCTAAACAATTGTTGTAAAAGTACATTCGAACATACCCACATCATTTGCCAAAATACTGATTAACCTTTATGTATAACACATGCTATATTTATTTACATGGCCATAAACACCAGACGTGATAAACAATGTCAATAAACTAAACACAAATCTAAAGCAATAATACTTCCCTTACATAAACATAACTATTACAGAATGCTACATTTGGAAAATATAAAATTAAGCATACTTTGTCGACAGAACCAGCTGCAATCGGTAAAGAATAATTGTGTTCCATAACGACTGCAAGAAACAAGCTAACGTCTGTTGCTTGATAGATGCTACAACTACAACTTCCGCATTTGTCAAGGACTCCACGCAGTACGAGCGGAAACCGAGGGTAACGCGGATATGACGCAATTGACTGGCGACTCCCAGCTCCCCCCTGCTCTAACGCCCCGTTTCCTTGGTTAAAATCGATTTTAAAATAGTTGGAAACATTTGGGATATTGTAAGTAATCAACTTAACAAAATATATAACACTGGCCTTAAGATTATGGGATATTTTAATGGAAAATTCTTGCATATATCTCCTTGGGCTTTAAAAACCATAGGAAAAGGCTACAGAATACAGTTTGTGCACCGTCCTCCACGTTTCAATGGCGTGGTGACTTGCTGATACAAGAACTGCAACTCTGCTGGGCAAAGGGGCCATAGAACATGTTCCCCTCCCAGACAGTCAGATTATTACAGCCACTATTTTCTAGTTCCCCAAAAAGATGGGGGGTTGTGTCCAATTCTAGACATTCACAGTCTGAACCGTACTCTCAGAACATTAAAGTTCAAAATGTTGACAGTCAAACGATTGTCTCAAAATCAACAAAAAGATTGGTTTGTCACAATCAACCTCAAGGTACCTTCTATATTTTCATATAGAAATTCTGCCACAACACAGGACGTTCCTGAGGTTTGTTTTTGGCAGCGAAGCTTACCAACCTCAGGTTCTTCCATTCTGCCTAGCCTTGTCACCTTGCACATACACAACTGCATGGATGCAGCTCTGGCCCAGTTGCGACTCCAGGGCATCCGCATTTTAAATTACATAGACGACTGGCCTGTTTTGGCCCAGTCTCAAGAGCCTGCGCTTTGAAGCATTGGTTATTATTGTCGCTCATCTCATCAGATTCAATGCCAAGAAAAGCGTTCTCTCTCCTGTCCAGTGGACAGCATATTTAGGGGTTATATGGGACTCGTTCACCATGCGGGCACAGCTGTACCCCGCACGTGCCGAGTCCTTCTTAAACACCCTGAGTGATATTAGGCTACGTAAGGAAATTACTTTCCATCACTTTCAAAGAGTTCTAAGTCTTACAGTATGGCAGCTGTGCCCAAGGGCCCTCTGTACATGAGACCGTTTCAGCTGTGGCTCAGAGCCATGGGATTTTGTCCAAGGGCCAATCCCCAGAGGCAAATAAGGGTAAGGGCACAGGCCTAGTGCTTCATGCCCTTTCTAAACACTGCAGGATTTGTATCCATTCTGTGTAGCTCACCTTGGGTCCCACTCTAGGTGCATGTTGTCATCACAGGATGCCAACGACGGACGCTTCCCTGATGGGCTGGGGTGCGGTCTTAGATGGCTGTCCAGCCCAAAGCATCTGGAGAGGCTGTCATCTCGATTACCATCTCAATTGCCTCAAATTGATGGCTGTATTTATGACCCTGAGATACTGCCTCTACCAGTTAAGGGGCTACCATGTTCTGGTGCGAGTGGACAATACTGTGGTAGTCACTTATAACAATCGCCAGGGCGGGCTGCATGGCCCAGGAAGCGTCTATATGCGATTCCACTGATCATTCCGCTCCCACGAGTCCTGGTGAAGGTCCGTCAACAAGGGTCATGCCTCTTACTGACAGCGCCTCGTTGGCCGACCAGAGTCTGGTTCTCAGAAATAAAAATGTTCCTCGACGGCTCGCCTTGGGTGATACCGAACAGGAAAGACGTCCTGTTTCAGGTGCAGGTGACGATATTCCATTACCAGCCCGAGATATGAAACCTTCATGTTTGGCCCCTGAGGGGGACCGACTAAGAGATGCTGGACTTCCAGTGGAGGTAATGGAGACCATTCTAAGTGCTAAGGCTCCCTCCACTAGAAGAATGTACGCGTCTTTGAAAGGTGGTGTACTATACATCATGCAGACCCAGTCCAATGCAAGATTGTTTCAGTGCTGGAGTTTCAGCTGTCAGCAGGCTCATGTCCTGTTACTCTCAGAGTTTTTATGGCTGCCATCTCGGCTTGCTCTGATTGACGGTGTTTAAGTGAAGAAACACCCTCTGATCGCCCTCTTCATACGCAGAGCTAGGCAACTGAGATCACCCGTCAGAGTCAAAGTTCCCACATGGGACTTAGCCGTAGTCCTTGAGGGGCTTGTCGACAACCCCTTTGAACCACTGGAGTTAGCGCCAGTCAAGCTTCTGACTTTAAAAATAGGTTTTCTTATGGCTATCTCGTCACTAAATAGAATCCTTTGGGGATTTACAGGCTCTGTCGGTTTCGCCACTCTGCCTAGACTTTGCCCCTGGACTGGTGAAGGCTATTTTGCACCCTCACCCCGACTACCTTCCAAAGGTTCCATTTTCGACCATGCATCCGATCATTCTTGAAGCCAGCTGTCACTACACAGGAGCAGGAGGGACTACACTTGTTGTGTCCAGTTCATGCTTTTCAGATTTACGTCCACCGCACTGGCCAGTGGGGTAAGGCAGAGCAGCTGTTAATTTGTTATGGGGGCCGTAACCGGGCCGTTACCTGTATACATACACATTTATTAGATTCTATAGTTTGGATGTTCATGTTACTCTTGGCTCACATGTCCTTGAGTTGACATCCCAAGCTCATGTCTGAGGCCCTTCTCGTGTTTGTGCACACACACTACAAAACCTTGAGGGGTCCAGACACTTGCAGTCGTTTTGATTTAACACATATTGTCATTTATTTGTTGTGTTGTGATGTTAAGAGCTCATCTGGTAACACTTTATTTCAATAGTCCACTTTAGACATTCTAATAACTATAAATAACTTTGCAACTACATGTTAACTACCAGTCGTTAAAGTATTAGAAGACTGTCTCCTTAATATCTGCTAAAAAAATGTGTTGGTTCCCAGACAGACATTCTAGTAACTATAAGTAGCTTTATAAGTATATATCAACTTATTCTACTAACCTTAATCTAACAGTTTACTAATACTCTAATGAGAGTTAATACAGTTAGCAGAATGTCTAATGTAGACTATCGAAATAAATTGTTACTAGATGAGCTCTTAACATCACGACACAACATGAATAACAATAATTACATGACTTTTTATATTTGAAGAAAACGTTAGATGGACTTAGAGGCTTTTGCATCTGAAGTCTTCATTTGTTCATTGTCACTGTTCGTGTGGTTTGTGTAGTGTTAAAATCTATTTGCAACTATGTCGCAAATATTTTTGCTTTGTAGGCTGAATGTGCCTTCAGAAACAAAGATAGCATAGTTTACTTCACATATTGAGTGTCCTATAAAACTATTTATAAAATGGTTAGTTCCAGTCCTTGATTCTGATTTTATTCATGTTAAAACACAGCTACGACCACTACACAACATCCCTAGCAACCACTCTTAGCAACGTAAACATATGTTCTCACTGATATTGTTCATTGAAGCTTATAGAGTAGAGTATTGAGGATTGTGTAAGCGAGTGTACCTGCATTTACAGTAGATATAGCATTTTCCTTCAGGTCAGTCCGCTGCGATATCTTGTCCTTTTAACAGGGTTTTCCCGTGTCCTGACACACTAATAATTTGTCAATTACATCTTACTTCTCCGTGTTCACAAGAAGTTCAGTCCTTTCAATATAAAAGTCTTCTCTTCTGACTGACTCACTCATGAAGACAGTCTTTGCTGCCATCTAATGGCGAAATAATGTAACTTCTGTTGCTGTTCACGGTCAGGGACTATTTTTTTTTTTTTTCAGCGGAAGGAAGGCTTTTAGTGATTTTACTTCATGAAAGTTGCATTGATACATATTTTTTGGCTTTAATATTTGTTTTGTGTGGTAATCGTTTTATAAAAGCAATAAGGTACGAGAGGCTGTGCTGTATGACTTATTCACGATACAACACAGCCTCTCGTACCTTATTGCTTACATAAACAGCTACCAGAACGACAGATCAATTTGTTGTGTTACTAATTTAAAATTTGTTGTACAACAAATCTGTAAATGCATTTATGAATTTATTTGCTGAATGAGACATTCTGCATTTAGTAAACAAAACAAAACAAAACAAAATTTTAAATGACAACAAAGTATTGATACTTAGGACATTTTTTTTATATCTAACATTGAAATCTCAATGTATCATGCTGCATCGAATTTGTACATTTTCTCAACAATTCCTTATCCATCATATGAATTCATTGGAAATCATAAATAACCACATTCTCTCATGAGCTCGGGTTGGTGGTTTCAATATTCTGGACATCACTGTACAAGAATATGATATGTACTTGATTTCATGCCACTGATTGTGAAATGATATTACAACTGCAGACGCACCAAGTTTATGAGTGTGGAGGGAATTCAGGGACATCTACATTCTGAGCACAGGTTTTATTAAAACTTGTGAAAACATGCTCCAGCAGATTAATATTCCTAACAAACAAATTTCAACAGTGCTGGGTAATTAGCATATTATTGAGATGTGAAGGAAGTCACCGCCCAAGAAAATGTCAGATCAAAGTGCCTGAAGATAAAAACTCTAACCAGGCTAATTTACGCTTGTGTCCCTTTTGAATTCAGTGCCAGTGGTATTAAGCGGAGAAAGCTTGTGACAAAGTGTTTACTCACACAAACAAACACGTCGTACACAAGACAGACATGTAAACACAAAAGACATTATCTCATGCATCAGGTCTTATGTATCAAAGTTGGAATAAATGTCTGCATGACAGGGGTATGTTCTTCAGGACAACAACACGAAAGTAACCGTGTAATGGCCCTTCTCTATCAGCCACACCATAGCCGTGTCATGTTTACCACAACTTCCAATTTCAAGGCTTTTCCAGTCCTCACAGACAAGAGCAGCTTATCTACTGAGCTTACTTCAGAGGGCATCATAGATTGTAATTGAGCCACCCAGTCCCTTTGGTGGTTGACCCCACTTTAACAGCAGTTATCATCTTGCCAAGTTCCCACCTCTAATGCCTCGGCTTCATACGGTCACTTTATTTTTTAACGGTTTACTTATTATTCAGGGGATAAAACAAGATCATTTAAGGTGTGGTAATTAGATTTTTTTCAATTACCAAGATAGTGGCTCTGGAGTAAAATAGCAGATGCTTTTTCTTTCTTTTTTTCTTCTTTTTTTGGCATGACAAACATGTGGCATTTAACAGCCCAGACAACCCACTGCTAGGCCAAAACTGAGACTTTGTTTTTTTTTTTACTTTAGTGGAATTCTGTGGAATGGACATGCAAAGTCAAGGAATTGTTATTTGTACAGAACAATTCAAACCTCAGTAGATCTGAGATTTGGCTCAGATCATTGTTTGTACTTAAATGCGAAAGTTATGTGTATCTGCAGTTCTAAAGCTGCATTGCCAAACTCCCAGTGAAGGTCTTTTGCCAGAGATAATGATAAATGACTTCAGTTTGGACCCTTTCTAGCATGACAGTTAAAGAGATAGTTTATCCAAAAATGAAAATTCTGTCATCATTTACTCATCCAGATGTTGTTAAAAACCTATATGATTTTCATTCTTCTGCTGAACATAAGAGAAGAGATTGTGAAGAATGTTGGTAATCAAACCATTTGGTGAACATCGACTTCCATTTTATGGACACAGACAAATTGAATTGTATGATCTGACTCCATGACTCTGACTCCAAAACATAGCCATGAAGGCCGATCCCTAACCCCATGCCTAAACCTAATTCTCACGTAGAAGTGAGCAGATCATACAAATTAGATTTTGTGAGAATGGCACCATTTTTCCACATTGTACAATACTCATTCAGAGATTAATATAATTGATAAATCATATTGTATTTGATTAATCATTGAATTGGTTTAGGGTTGATTTTTTTTGTGAAGTAACACAGAATGAGCTTTGTCTAAAGGTCAATTCATACTGTACCAACAGACTACGACGGATGCCAACAGTCAGCCAGTTTACAGTGCAAAGGCAGATTCAATATGTTCAGTCGTGAATGTCAGATGGAGATAGTACTGATCCAACAAAACTAAATGTGTCTGTTGTCATTGGTCAGCATCTCTCGGTGCAATGTCAATTGGCCTTAAGAAACTGCTCCATTATTATTATTTTTTTATTGTAATCTGGTTTTACGGTTGAAGCACTGGATGCATCCATTTTCACGCATTTCAAATTAATTTTAGTAGCTCCCTGAACTAATCCAAAAAGCACAAGGCAACAAACCCTTAAGCAAGCAAAATCTGCAATTTGCCAATAAAGCAGGTCAAGATTATGGACCAGAACCTCAAGTCAATAATTTAGGCGCTGTAGTGAAAAATATTGTTTTTCTAGAATTCTCAAATTCTTGATAGAACTGCAACGAGGTGCAAAATAAAAACACTCTGAAGCTGCCCATGGGACAACAGGTCATGAAGTAACTTTACACTCTGCTGCTGTTTAAGTTATGATGCAATGGAAGCGACATAACTAATTCCCTATTGTGACATACATCCACATGAAAAAGTATGGAAAAAAACGTGAAATAACTTTGTTCTATCCGATTGTTGATTGGATGGAGACAAAAAAAGAGAGAAATATATATGTGGATGAATCGTTCACAATAAGATCAATAACATTAATTTATAAAATAAGAGCTGCTCTCTCTGTGCTGGCTCAAATTCTCTGGCTAGACGAATGCCCTATAGAAGTCTGTTAAAAAATATGTTAGCTTGACCCACCTTAGCCTCTAGTGTCAGAGGCAACTCAAGTGCTCCTTTGGTTTTGTGTAAATGAAATGCAGCATCAGTGCAGCGTTAAACTGTTGTCATTATCATACCGGAATAAACAGCATATTTTATAATTTCATATTTCTAGGAATATATTTACATTGATAATTAAATTTTTCTTTCATGCATTTATGTCACCTCTGTGCTGAATAATTTTGGTAGAAATATTGATACTTTTCATTGAATGTTATAGTTCCTTAAATTGTTCCTTTTCCTTCACATTTACAAAATGTTCTCTTTTTTATGAAAATATACAACTATAATGTCACTATAATGTTGTTAGAGAATGGAGTGAAAAACATGATACGTGTGCTACTACAAATACATGGTTTTGTAACTTTCAATACATTCTTTCTAATGCTGCCAAGACTATCACAAGTCATTTCTGCAGTTTTGAAAAAAACGAATTTGTTAACCAACAAGATGACATTATCTTGGTAACAAATCAGCAGAATTTGCAACAACAATGTGGAATAAAATCTAGATAATATCCCCAGGCCATCAGGCCCTCCTTATCGTTGAGACCTGCAGTGTGTAAATGCTGTCTCATTGCGTGACTAGGAATTCTGGCCATCTTTTCGGCACCATTAATAATACATGCTGATGATTTAACTAGTTTTGTAAAACATTTCCATCCCCTACATAATTTATCTCACCCAGTCAATGCATAATGAATAGCACTCAACAGACAAACTGCAGTGTTGCAGTATTCAGATTTAGAGTCATTGAGAGATTAGTCTACCATTATGTGTAACAGAGCTTCCACTTCCACCTTGGTAACAGTAGAAGCACAAAGAGTGAACACATTGAGTTGTGAATCTTAAAATCCTTCACAGCAGATGTTCATCTGCCAGTTCAAGTAACAAGCTGTGGTAACTTTAAATAAATGTATACAAATCTACAAAGCCAAATGTATACTTTTTTCTAGATGCAAAGGTGTCTGTGTGTGTTCAGGGACTATAAGATAAGTATATATTCACATTTGTAAGTCCTAATCCAACAGTAGCTTTGTGAATGAATGCATTTCATTAAAGATTCCATGTAAAACCAATAAAACAGCTTTATTAGAACACCAGGGAGATTTGTTGTTATTTGAGGAAGGGCGAACCTGCCAGGAAAACTGATTTCCTACTTTGTGCTTCTGAGAAATGCTTCATTAAAACAGAGGCAAGGTTAGTTTTCTAACATGTGTCACTTTAAATGTTATATCTGGCTTGAGAATCCTTTTTACTGAGTAGCAGCTGGACCAATCAGACACCAATTTTTCATTATATTTAATGAACAGTCGAACAAACCTCTCATCCAAACACAAAACTAGATGCCAATGTGTCTGTGAACAACCACCCAAAAGGTAGAACAGGCCCTGGTTACCATGGCAGCAAAGGCACGCCAGCGAGATAATTCTGGGTTTGTGACCCAAAGGAATGCGGAGAGAGTCAGCATTCAATGGCATTCCCTATTTAAAACAGAAACATAAAGGCCCATAAACAATGACTTATTTCCATTAATTCATAGACGAAACTTTCTATGAGTGAACAAGCATATTCCCAGGACATTGTGTGTATTATTACTGTTTTGTGTATTGTCTTTTGTATTGTATACTGTTTTATGTAAATGTGGATAGGAGCAGGCTTCACTCGAGTATACTTGTCAGCTTTAAGAGTGCTGGCCTAGATAATTATAATCATGAAATGGGAGAAAGGCCGCACTATGCTTAAATATATTTTATTTTTATTTGCACAGACGCGTTTCGGCGCGTGCCTTCTTCAGTGTGCAACAAAGTAGCAATGTAGCCAAAACAAATAAAAATTAAATATATTTAAGCATAGTGCGGCCTTTCTCCCATTTCATGATACTGTTTTATGTGCCATGATTGAACCTAGTTAACTCTATATAGCATGCATTGTATGCTTGTTATATTAATCAGAGTATAAAGGGCCACAAAACTGCCAGCCCACTCTGATCGTGCAAATGAGTCAGCTTCCAAACAAAGAAACCTTTCCCGCTTGAAAATTGCACCTTTCTCATTGCTCAAGCCAAACTCGAAAGGTGTGACTTCTGCTTTAAAGGGTTAAAATGGCACTATCTCGGTGACCCGCCCTCTTCTTCTTCTGGTTGCAGTTCCTGTGGAAAAGACTGGAGACATCTGGTCCCCCAATGCACATCCGTGCAGCTGGAGGGGCCTCAAAGTTATAGCCAGCCCTGCTGTAACTTTCCCTCACAACTGAGTCAGCCTAACATTTCAAGTTTGTAATTTCTTCATTCAACGTGGAAGAACCTGATTGAAACTTCACCACCATCGAACTAATGAAGTATCGTACATTTAAGTAACAAAACAGAGGTTTAATGTAAGCTGTAGACTGCTTGTTGTCAAAGTGCTTTAAAATTAAGAAAGTTATGTTCAGGTGGTTACCTGACTCCAGGGGTGTGAAGTAACGAATTACAAATACTCACGTTACTGTAAGTAGTTTTTTTTTTTTTTTCAGAAATTGTACTTTTTTGAGTAGTTTAAAAATTGTGTAATTTTACTTTTACTTGAGTACATTTTAAGTGATTTATCGGTACTTTTACTCCGCTATTTTCCTTCTGTTTTTGGTCATTACTCATTACATGCTTATTTTAATTTTATTTTTATCCATCAACGTGATTGGATCGAGTAATCGGTCTCGTGACTGTCATCAAATCAAATTAAGCATATAAAACGTTAACCGCCTATTCCTGCTGTTACTCGTGACTGCTGTGGAAGTGCATTCTTCAAGCATCAATTCAACCCAGATAGCAGCGTCTTCCTCTAATATGCTTTAGGTACATTTCTGCTTACTATGATATTTATATAGGCTGGCCTATCTACAGGGCCTAACATTTGGTGTGAGGTTGTGAGTATTGCGTGACGAGTTCATAATGCGGTGAATTCCCATCCCGTTCCCATTTACTTCTCAATCACATATAGAGAAACGCGCGTCACGATCTGTGCACTGCCGCGTCTCGCGCTCGCCACGCCACCAGATTCAGTATCAGTGAACCATCACCTTATGAACCATGGCGTTAACCTGGACTGCGTTTCTGTCAGTGCGTGACTACAGCTCGTTAATAAACAACGTTTTTTTTATTTATTGATCCATTTCATACAATCCGCCTTCATTTGGCAAGTGCACTTGCGCAAAAACATTTTTCATGTTCAACTTTAGTTTTTTTGTTTGTGGATGCTGCTGATAAAACAGTTTCGCTGAGACAACAAGGAATCATGCATTTGTGTGTGTGTGTGTGTGTGTGTGTGTGTTTCTTGTAAAAGTTTACTGGATATAACTTACCTATTTAATGCACAATTTTCCTTACAAATTATATTATCAGCATTACAATGTGAGTAAATGTAGCCGTGTAAAGTGTAAGGGATGATGCCACCCTTCTAGAAAAATGTGCATTTACGTCTAAATTGTAACATATTTAATGGCATGGAATTACAGTGTAATTAGTGTTAGCTCACTATCTTAGCTTTTTCAGTGCATTAGGTGAGGTACTGTTTTGGAGAGAAATTGGGTATTTTTTTGTATCTATTTAACCCATCTCATGGTGTGTGATGCTGATCTATCATATGAGTTTCTAAAGATTTTTGAATTCTTTGCACAGTTATGAATATTGATATTTTATGTGCAACAAGCATGCTCAGGCTCAGTGGCCTTTCGCCTAATTGTAAATGTTTTTTTTTGTTTTTTTAAATAATGTGATTTAAATGGTAATGAGTGTACTGATTTTATGCATTTTAAAAAGATGGATGATAGATATTCTTCAATCTTTCTGACAAAGAACAAAATATAATGTGAATTACAGTATGTACAATGTTTTTTTTATTTTATTAATTGTAGTGCACATTGTTTATTATAAGGGAGTAGAATCCTCGGCTCAGTACTCACTACTCACTACTCATGAGTACTTTTAAATAAGCTACTTTTTTACTCTTACTCAAGTAGTTTTTTGGACAGGTACTTTTTACTCCACTCACACTACATTTTTTGGAATGTAATGGTACTTTTACTTGAGTATGTTTTTTCAGTACTCTTTCCACCACTGCCTGACTCTTACGTTTCCATAGCTTCATTCCCCTGTTTCTGTTTTGGTTTCATTCATTCACTTACACTTTCCTTTTTACTCATGTATGCATGATTTGCGTGAATGTATTTATTTAGACTAGTTATGTGGTAGTGATTTAGTTAAATAAAACTTTTGTGCACATTCATGAGTTTTGATTCTGTGGTCACCTCTTGCAAAACAAAGTCCCTTTACTCTGCGATCACAGCTAGATCTGTATAGTACAACTGCAACGAGTAAGAAAGGTTTTTTTTCATGAAAATTAAGATTTTTTTCATGAAAACGTCTCTGTTATGTATGTAACCCTAATTCCCTGAAGAGGGAATGAGACGCTGCGGCGAAACGCTATGGGAACGCCCCTGCGTGAGTGCGTCATAAAGCACGTATGGAATCAGTCCAATGACGTCATTGACCAGGAACCTATAAAACACCCCTGAATCATAACCGTCCTAGCTAGCTTCTGATAGGCTGAAGCAAGTCGATCACGGGCATGCCGGGAATATGGCAGGGCAATGCAGCGTCTCGTTCCCTCTTCAGGGAAAATAGGGTTACATACATAACCGAGATGTTCCCTTTCAAGGGAACTCGAGCTGCGTCAAAACGCTTCGTTAACGCTAATACCCACGTCGCCATAAGAGCAAATGTACAGTACCAGTCAAAAGTTTGGAAACGTTACTATTTTTAATGCTTTTGCAAGAAGTCTCTTATGCTCATCAAGCCTGCAGTTAAAAAAACACAACAACAACAAAAAAAAAAAACAGTATTATTATGAAATATTATTACAATTTAAAATAATGGTTCTCTTTTTTAATATACTTTAAAATGTAATTTATTTCTGTGATGCAAAGCTGAATTTTCATCAGCAAGTACTCCAGTCTTTGGTGTCTTATGATCCTTCAGAAATCATTCTAATATGATGATTTGATACTCAGTTATTATCAATGATGGAAACAGTTGTGCTGTTTAATATATTTTTTTGGAATACTTTTTTCAGGATTCATTGATGAGTAAAACGTTAACAGCATTTATTCATAAAAACAGCATTTATTCAAAATAAAAACATTTCTAACAATATAAATCGTTACCATCACCTTTTATTAATTTAACGCATTCTTGTTGAATTAACGTACTAATTTCTTAAAAAAAAAATAGTTATTGTTCCCAAACTTTTGAACGGTAGTGTATATTGTTACAAAAGATTTCTATTCTAAATAAATACAGTTCTTTTTAACTTTTTATTCATCAAATAATCCTGAAAAAAGTATCTCAGGTTATAAAAAAATATTAAGCAGCACAACTGTTTCCAACATTGATCATAAATCAGCATATTAGAATGATTTCTGAAGGATCATAAGACACCAAAGACTGGAGTACTTGCTGATGAAAATTCAGCTTTGCATCACAAAAATAAATTACATTTTAAAGTATATTAAAAAAGAGAACCATTATTTTAAATTGTAATAATATTTCATAATATTACTGTTTTTTTTTTTTTTTTTTTTTTTTTTTTTTTTTAACTGCAGGCTTGATGAGCATAAGAGACTTCTTTCAAAAGCATTAAAAATAGTAGTGTTTCCAAACTTTTGACTGGTACTGTATATATATATATATATATTATGTATATATATATATGATAAAACTCCTGCCTAGTATCAACTAAGGACAGACAAAAACACTTTCAGACAATGATTCACACACAGAGAGCTTGCTGAAAGCACAGAAGATAGTGTGGTTATGATTCTGGGGTGCTTTATAGTTTCCTGGTCGATGACGTCACCCGCCTATGATGTTCCGTCTCGCCATTGGACTGATTCCATACGTGCTTCAAGATGTACTCACACAGGGGCGTTCCTGCAGTGTTTCGATGCAGCTCGAGTTCCCTTGAAAGGGAATTACCTTTCTGAGAGTTGACAGATGATTAATACCGATTGTTTGCTGGGCAAACAAGTTAATTGATTGAATTTTATTTCTGATGTATCAAGTTAATTTTATTAACTGATCCAAATATTTAT
This sequence comes from Rutilus rutilus, assembly GCF_951802725.1. Classification (NCBI taxonomy): domain Eukaryota; kingdom Metazoa; phylum Chordata; class Actinopteri; order Cypriniformes; family Leuciscidae; genus Rutilus; species Rutilus rutilus. The sequence goes on along the minus strand of NC_140210.1, from coordinate 30,128,865 downwards.
AATTGATTATAACGAGTTATATAATTACATAATTTGCTACATATTAATGGTGGAGATTAAACAACGCTTATGAGCTTAAATCACTGTCAACCTAAAATGGTGCATTTGATAATTCCAGTAAGAATAGGACACAACATACGATACACATTTATGTCTCTAGATCCTGGCTTGTTTAAATGCAGATAAAGATGAGCTTGAATTGACATAGGGGAGAGCGGGGCACAACCTAACACTTTTTGACTTCCTCAGTTTGTGTAAATTCACTTGGGATTCAGAGTATTATATTTTTTCCCCACATTAATTTCACACATGTCCAGTACAATTATGTGGTTTTGTTTCATAAATACAGTGTATACTTTTTTCTTGATTTACCCTGAAAGAATGGAAGTGAAATGTGACAACATGCCCTAAGTGGGGCACATTGTAACATGACCATTTTAAACATGGCAGCTTAAAATATTATCTGATCTAATAAAAATAATATATATATATATATATATATATATATATATATATATATATATATATATATATATATATATATACACACACACAAGACAAACAAAAATATTTTGTCAATAAAATACAATTATTAACTTTTTCATATCAAATAATGGCATTTTTTTTATAATTAAAAATAAATTTTGAGTTGACAACAAACACGACAAAACACAGCTATGCAGCATAGTTCAAAACATAATAATTTCTGAACACTGACTCTCAGTCTTTATTCACCTTTTTCTCATGGTTTCTCAATAGAATTCATAAAACTATAGAATATAATAGTATAGTTCTAACGCAGTGTTACAACATGCCCCACCTGCACAACTGGGATTTAAACCCTGCTTGTGTCTTCTGCTGGTTAGATCAGCATTAAAGAACTTTCTCAACTGTTAAATAACAGATTTAACAGATTTTTCTCATAAAAAAAAAAAAAAAAAAAAACAGATGAAAAATTAACTTAAAGGCAGGGTAGGTAGGAATGGTCTAAAAAACTTCTTTTTCAAATTTGTTTAAACTTTATGTACATATCAATACATAATTAAAATGTAAGTACTCTGAAAAAGAAAGTATAAAAATCGAGTGTCTGTAGACCTCTCACGACTGTTTTAAAGACAGCTCATTATTTCCATTCACTCCACCCCCTCCCTTCTGGGCTCCTTCCAAAGCCACGCCCCCAAAACACATGAACGCGCGACTCCAACCGCTGAGCTGAAGACGCATTATTTACCTGAGAGAAGCAGAGAGGAAGGAGCAAAGTGCATGTAGTGACATCATGTCAGAATCACATGTAATAAAAAAATCTAACGCTAATTGCTTATGAATATAAACAAATAAGATGTATTTTAGTACTCACTATCAAGCTAGCATATTGATATTGGTAAATTTAAAATATATATTTTTTGATTCGCTAACGAGCTAGTTATATAAGCTAAAAACAGGTTGCATTGATACACTTTTTTACATTACCATCAGTTACATTGTGATGAAGATGAATTTCGTGTAAGATTCATAACATATATGGTGTTCTGCATGTAGGGGTGGGAGATATTGACAAAAATGAATATCTCGATATTTTTTTCCAATATCTAGATATCGATATTCAGGCGATATTTTTGCCATCCTTCAAAGAAATGTGAGCAAACTGGCAAAGAAGGTCCAGTTGGTCTTTTGACTTGCTGCATTTGACCTATATTATTCTAGGCTATAGAAAAAAACAATAAAGGAGCTAACTAAACAGAATCTGTGGCAGCTCCTACTTTTTCCACTTACAAAAAAAAAAAAAAAAAAAAAAACTTAACTAGGCACTTCTTGCAACAGTGATTATTAAATCAAACAACAATATTGTTGATGATCAATTCAAAGTAAAAAAAAAAAAAAACATTTTCAAAACGGTATAAATCCATTCATTTTTTCCCCCAAAACGCTATAAATCCATCTTTTTTTTTTCTTTTTTTTTTAATTTATGGTTTGTCTTTTTAAAAAAGTTTTTTGTCTTTTATTTTTCGTGTTTGCATTTATGAGGAAAAAACAATATTACTTGACAGTTCTCCATTATGGACGCGAGCGCTCTGAAAGCTGCACTAAGACTTTCAAACTTTAACAGAGAGAGACCTCAAAACAGAAAGCACAAAGCCTTTCTTTAAAACGAATTTCGTTTTGTATTAATTGTATCTTAATTTTAATATATATATTTTTTTCATTAATTCATTAATATTTTCATTCCTGGATTAAATACATAAAGTAAATATAGGCTATCAATCACAACATAAGGTGCTTGAACTGGAGATTATATCATCGTGAACCGAACCGTAGCCTCGCCTCACAGGCCTAAAAAATGTGGAATATATTTACAGAAATCTGGTTCTAAACAAAACCATCCAAAACAAAATAAAACTATGTAGCCTAATAAATGTGCATCTCGCGTTTTTACTTTCCGGTGCATGCGTTCACTAGCCTACTGCGAAGATCGCGAGTCAAATATCGTCAACTTCATCTTTGCAGCCGACACAGAAATTAATAAACAATTAAAATGTCTTATTGCAATATTTTACACATTCATAATCATTACTTTTGCTGGTTCTTTGAGGCAGCTTTTTAGGTTTATGGCGTTTTGGAAAAGAGCTCTTCACGTACAAACACTGTTTCACCAAGGCACAGCAGCCCTTCAGCACATAAGAACAAAAAGAGAAAAAGCACGGACTTACTAATTACGAAACTTTGATGTGGTTGAACAGGTGAAACAGTCACAAATTCCTCTGCAACTCAAACCTTCTCAGTACGAGTTATGAAGGAAGAGAACAGCATTACAGTTTTCAGCGCGTCCTCCTTTGATTGCTGTGTTGTGACTGGAAAAGTGCGTGCAGGAGCACATGCGCAAAATGTAGGTTTTTAAAATGTCCTTTTGTAAAATAAAAATAATTTTAGGGCGAAGCAGAGGAGGTCGTGCAAGAGGCCGTGGCGTGCAACTAGGGTCCGAGGAAGTAGAGGCCGAGGACGGGGTGGTCGCTGGAAAGCTACGCCGATATTGACACACGTTTTATTTCTTTGTTTATCCAAAGACTTTTTGTTCATTACCTTTTCTTGTACTGTCTTCTTTTTTTGCCTTGTTTGCCTTCGCTAACTGCATGCCGGTAATGTGAATTTTGATTGCTCTTTCTCTGCCATTGTTTTGCTATTCCTAGGTTCCATGCCTCTTGAATTCCTCAAATCAAACGTGCGCGCGCAAGTGGGCAGATCCCGTGGCAAAAGGGTGGTTGCCATGGTTGCGAGAGAGAGTGACAGTCGCCTAAGCCAATCCTTTGATTCGTCCCGAATCGAAATAATGAGCTGTGTTTAATACAGATTAAACGGTCTAGAGTCACTTGATTTTTATACTCTTTTTTTCAGAGTACTTACATTTTAATTATGTATTGATATATATAGAAAGTTTTAACAAATTTGGATCTTTTATTTTTATAAAGTCCTACCTACCCTGCCTTTAAGTAAGAATTTTATGGTTAAATAAATGTTCAGTGATATCTTCCAAATATTTTTTTTTACATTTTGCCACAATTTCTTTCTCCATATAGTGCTGATATGGCAACTAGTAACTAGACTGCCGCACACAAATAAACAAAACATAACAAAATGTCCAGGCCTGGTCATCTCTCGTCCTTCACTGTTGTCGCTCCTCCTTTTATGCTTCCGAAGCTCCTCCGTGAGAGATACGAGACTGGTGTAGCGTGCAGGTGGCGCTCATCATCAATCAGGCCCCCCAGCCCACCCTGCTCGCCACAATTCTCATTACATAGTGGTTGATGGAAGATGGTTGACACGTTGCATTTCCAAATGCAAATTATAAGCACCTCAAACACGCAGCATACTATGAATTGAAACTAAACCTCTGAAATATGCAGTGCGTCAGACTATGTATTTATATAATTGCATCACAACCGTTGTGCTTTGATGATCGCACTAAGCCATATCACATTCTCACAACCCTGCATCATCAAAAAAACAAAAAAACAAAAAAAAAATCTGGCCAAGTAACACCATTTAAATTTTTACTGCATTTGGTGCTTTGAACCCTGGATAACATGTCCCGCAGATGGTGCTGTGAGCTCATGCAGCGCTGTCAGAAGCAATCCTTATATTAAATAAATGTATTAGAAAACGTAACATTTTGAAGTTCATTTAGTAATTGTTTAAGGCCATTTCAGAATTTCAAACAGCATCAGTTATTTTTTTCTCGTATTTACGCAATTCACGTGGGTCATTCTTTTCAGTTTAGAAAATATGGAAATCTGTATAAATACGGAAAAAACCCCACATCCCTGAGTATTGCTTTACCTTTTTCTGACAAAGAAATCTCAGTACAGTGTTATGAAGGAACATTTGAGCGACACTCATCTTTCAACATTGTAAAGGCCTTATAAATTAGTTAGATCGATGCCATTCATCTAAACACTGACTTTAGATCTACAAGCTATCTACAAGCATAGCTACCTGGTGATAACTATTGTTTCACTTGTAATTTACAAGTGAAACAATAGTAATGAAATTTGGAATGAGTTGGAAAGTTTGGAAATTTTGGAATGTAACGGAATGAAATTTGTAATAATGTACTTCGGTATTTGTTTGTAAATACATGCAACTGTGTATGCTTAACTCAACAAAACGCATCCTATATGAGATTAATCAGATATTTATACAAAATAAACATAATATTATGAATTATTTCTGCACAAAATGATGCAAATGCACAAGTGAACTTAGGTTACGTGCTAATCAGAATGTGTAACTCGTGTTGTTGATGCACTCTTCCTGGAGCAACGAGATTAAATACGGTAAACCCAAATAATTCACAACGTTTTATTACAACATTGTTCTCTGTATAATGTTATGTAATATGCATTTACTGAATGAGCACTGTGCCAATGTTCGTCCGACTGTTTGTACTGTATTTTATTTTGTATTCTTAATTATTCTTATTTCTTTTTATTATTTTAATTTCTTCTATGTAAAGCACTTTGAATTGCCATTGTGTATGAAATGTGCTATATAAATAAACTTGCCTTGCCTTGCCTTGCCTAATATGTGCATTGCCATTTGAGCTGCTCATGCTGAAGCTGACCACCGGCACGCTTTATACTGCGTTAATTCTCAGTCAAATGCATCCTATGAGATAAATCATATAGGCCTACACAAAATAAACACAATTACGTTTGCACAAAACAAAAAGCTGCGAATGCACACAAAAACTTATAGTCATGAAGGTGTAACTCTAGCCTTTTAATGTAAAATGGTCCCAAACATAACATTTCTCCTCGTGTCTGCTTTACGTGTTTTGCGAATTGCGATTGAGCAGCATGCGTGCATGAACTTGCTTAATCGACAATCGATGTTCTATCACTCAAACTATTTTCAACAATTAATCGATCGTCGATTAATCGTTTGCATCCCTAATATATACTATATTATTTACATAACCAAATCTTATTATATTACATATTCTCTGTATATGTTCATTTAAACTACATTTATAATTACATAAAAAATAATTGTTAAACTAAAATTCTTCATGTGTAATGGATTAGGGGTATAATATAATTATATAAATAATATATAAATGAGCAATTTATAAATGAGGAATTATATTAAATAATTATAATAAATAATCATCACTAAAAGCCAGACAATTTTGTATTTAAAAATCTCTTACTATGTAGTGACCTTTAATTTGGAGCAAGAGAAACTGGGGGAGTGACTTTATTTTGTCAGATATGTGTCACTTTGCTCACAGCTGATTGGTCCAGTTTGTGTGTTACGACCACTGCAATAAGGACAGGCTTGACGTGAACTTTTGCTGTTGGTAAAAAGGAAATCAGCCCCAGCCGACAGATCACCAAAAACACAATTCTAAGTTCCACAAAAAGTATAAATTATTTAAGGTGGAAAAAGTCATTGAATTAAGGAGCAATGGCTTCAGGGTGCCCCAAGGTCAAAATAACAAACAAATAGACTTATAAACAAACATGTATAAATGACTTAATCAGGGAATGAACAAAATGACAAAGAAACTTCCCTAACTCCCTAAAAATAAACAAATCACAAGCAAAGTCAAAATAAATAGCAGGACACCCCTACGCTCCTAAAACATAAAACAGAACCGAATTATATCATCACAAACAAACAAACATGATCAACTGAAGGTTTTGGGATCTGCCGACGGGAGGAGGAATCTGGAGCTCTTCACGCCACAAGGCCAACGCCAGAATGAGCTCGCCATCTTCGGTAAGCGCCGCCCATTTAAAGCAGCGCATCAGTAGATCCACCAATCAGGCTCCTCCGATGGCAGCCAATCCCTGCACACATATACAAAACAACAACCCACACAAAACAGATACCGAGGATCGTAACAGATCTCTTGCACTAGGGATGCACCGATACCAGTCAGATACTGTCCTATACTGATACTTTCATTTTTGGTACTTGCCGATACCGATACCTGTATTTTCTCTGCATTTGTCTTTTTTAAATATAGTGGGAAGATAAACCAAAAGAATATGAATCATATTAGTTGATTTAATTTGTTTAGTAAATATATACTTCCTTTCTGTAATTTTCATGCTTAATTAAGCCTGTTAAAATGTATTGTGTGAGCTTCTGTTACTTTCACTGTTCATTCTATTGCTAATATTTTATACTTCATTTAATAGCACATTGCATATTTAGAACTGCTTTATCAGGACTCAGTGCTAAGGACTGGGTCAGTGGTTCAAATGTTTAGATACCAGTGAAATATCACCATTCTCTATTCCATTTTTTCCAAATATAAATCTAAAACATTATTAAAGACAAGTTAGCAGTCAGTGATAAAATAAGAACAAATAATCAAATTACAAATAGCATAAATACATACAATAGAACAAAGATGAAAGTAGGTCTCAGTTTTAGTCTCAGGTAGTTTCAGGTACAGAATTTGAATAAAGTAATCAAATGTGAAATAACACTGCATATTCTTCACTGTATAAGTTAAATATAGATAAACCTTTATAAAGTTATTCAGTCAAGAGCAGTGAGTAATTTGTCTTTTGTAGTTTGGTTGCCATTAAAAACACAGCAGCAGATCTTTCTCTTTCCCTCTCTCTTGCCGAGTGGTTAAGTTGCGTTCCTAGAACTAAAATCGTTCACAGTTTCTGTGGTGCGAACAATCTAAAAAGTGGGTACTTCCGCCATTAGTTCTAGGAACCATGAAAAGGAACCCTTTAGTTATAGGAACCCTTTAGTCTCATTAATTGATTGAGTATCCCCTACCACTTTTAAAGAAGTTTGCGTTAGAACAAAGAAACGTCTCGGTTACATATGTAACCCTCATTCCCTGAGAGAGGGAACGGAGACGTCTCGTCGTGACCGACGATTTTGGGATCTCGCTCAGAGGACCGATCTACTTCGAGTGTAACTAAACGAGCCAATTTCACATTGGCATGCAATCATTGCATTCAGCTGCTCTGCCTCGTCAGCGCGGGTATAAATGAGCAGCTGGTGCATGATGCAATCAGTTTTTCGCTGAGGAGTTGAGCCGAGTTGGTGACCCAGGCCCCAGCGACGGTACAGCGCCCGTGGCAATGGGACGAGACGTCTCTGTTCCCTCTCTCAGGGAACGAGGGTTACATATGTAACCGAGACGTCGTTCGGTCACTCTCGACGTCTCGTCGTGACCGACGATTTTGGGATCCCTACCAAAGCGCCACGGGCGCTGCCCGCTTCCAGCGCCCTGGGCAAGCCTCCTAAACCCTCTTACCCTTCTTGGCGATGAGACAGGGCTTACCCAGACACAGGCTTCATTAAGAACTTGCCACGCAATGGAAACCTGTTGAAGGTCACACATATGGGCATCCAGGCCTAGAGCTGGTTCTCGAAGATACATCAGATGTAGGCCTGGCACCAGATGCTCCGCAACATCCGGACACCATAGGGATGATCAGAGGACTCTCAGGGTCTACTAAGAGGACTCTCTGGAGAATCCCCTCGTGTCTCTGACCGTTTGAGGCGAGAACACGGGAGGCGACCGGCTCCACACGAAGGCTATAAAACCTAGTGAACGTGTTGGGTGTCGCCCAGCCCGCAGCTCTACAGATGTCTGTCAGCGAGGCGCCCTGTGCCAGAGCCCAGGAGGATGCAACACTTCTGGTAGAGTGAGCTCGCAACCTGAGAGGACAGGGCACACCTTGTGCTTGGTAAACCAAGGTGATGGCATCCACTATCCAGTGGGCCATCCTCTGCTTGGAGACAGCCTTCCCCTTCTGCTGGCCTCCGAAACAGACAAAGAGCTGGTCTGAGGGCCTGAAGCTTTGTGTCCGGTCTATGTACACTCTGAGTGCTCGGACGGGACAAAGCAAAGCTTGGGCTGGGTCTGCCTCCTCCAGGGGCAGCACTTGCAGGTTCACCACCTGGTCCCTGAAAGGAGTGGTGGGAACCTTGGGCACATATCCAGGCCGGGGTCTCAATACACATTGGTGTCACCCGGCCCAAATTCCAGGCACAATTCGTCGACCGAAAATGCTTGCAGGTCCCCTACCCTCTTGATGGAGGCCAATGACAGCAGAAGCAAAGTCTTCATAGTTAGAAGCTTTAAGTCAACTGACTGCAAAGGCTCAAATGGGATGAGCTGAAGTGCTCTTAGTACTAGTGTAAGGTCCCAAGAGGGTATGGAGGGAGGTCGAGGAGGATTTAACCTTCTCGCCCCCCTAAGGAACCTGACGACCAGGTCATGCTTCCCAACCGATTTACCCAGTATGGGGTCATGGTATGCAGATATTGCAGCAACATAAACTTTGAGGGTGGACGGGGACAGCCTCCGCTCCAACCCTTGCTGCAGGAAGGAAAGCACGGCTCTGATCGAACATTTCCGGGGGTCTTCTTGGTGAGAAGAACACCACTCGACGAACAGGTTCCACTTCAATGTATAAGCTCGTCTCGTAGACAGTGCTCGGGCCGAAGTGATGGTGTTAAGTACCTCTTGGGGTAAGTCACCTAGAACCTCCGCGTCCCATCCAGGGGCCAGACATGGAGTTTCCAGAGGTCTGGGAGCGGGTGCCAGAGGGTGCCCCGTCTCTGAGAAAGCAGGTCCTTCCTCAGAGGAATCGGCCAAGGAGGGGCTGTCGCGAGGAGCATTAGTTCTGGGAACCAGGTCCTGCTGGGCCAGTATGGAGCTACTTGCAGGACCTGCTCCTCGTCCTCCCTGACCTTGCACAATGTCTGTGCGAGAAGGTTCACTGGGGGAAACGCATATTTGCGCAGGCCCCGGGGCCAGCTGTGTGCCAGAGCGTCCATGCCGAGAGTTGCCTCGGTCAGGGAATAGAACCACTGGCAGCGGGTGGTCTCTGGGGAGGCAAACAGGTCTACCTGTGCCTCTCTGAAACGATGCCAAATCAGCTGAACCGCTTGGGGATGGAGTCTCCATTCTCCTGGAAGTGCTGCACGTGATAGCTCGTCGGCTATGGTATTGAGTGCACCAGTAATGTGAATGGCACGAAGCGACCTCAGATGCTTCTGACTCCAGAGGAGGAGGAGGTGGCGGGCGAGTTGCGACATGCGGCGAGAGCGCAGACCACCTTGATGGTTGATGTACGCAGTGTTGTCGCAGTGTTGTCCGTGCGGACCAGCAAGTCTTTCCCCTGTAGGCACCGTTTGAGGCGGCTCAGAGCAAGACATACTGCTAGCAACTCTAGGCAGTTGACATGCCAGTGCAGATGGGGTCCCGTCCAAACCCCTGAGACTGCATGCCCATTGTGCGTGGCACCCCAGCCGGTGGCAGAGGCATCTGTGAATACCACTGCAAAAATTCACACCCTATACAAATACCACAGCTGTACAATTTTCACACCATATACTAAATTTACCCTATACAGTCAATAGCCTACTCATCAAGGCTATAAGCAGCAAACATTCAGTGTAAAAGTAAAAAAAATGACATAACATTATTTAATATTTGAATCACAGCTTATATAATGTTTTGACATCGACAACCACAACCAAAAAGTTAATTTTACCTCAAACTTGCGACTAGTTAACTTTCTAAAGAAGGCGCTATCGCTTCTGGGGTCGACATTAACACACTGACAAAATTATATTCAGAATTTAAAATATTTGTATACCACTTTTTAATGTGTGATTGTGTAAAGGTGTTCACGAGATAGAGATACCAACCTTTCGGGAACTTGCTTTCAACATCGAACGAGACGCGGTGTGCACGGAGGGGAGGGGCTGTGTGTGTGTGTGTGCGCGCGCGCATGTGAGAGACGCATGAGTGACAGAGACGGAGGGAGAGCAGGGAAAGAAATGCAGCTGAACGAATACGCTGCGTGTTTTAAATAGCGTTAAAAAATGAAAGACCTTGACAAAGACGAAAACTAAGGACATTTACTCTATAATTTTATTTTATTTTAGTTTAGTTAGTTTTGCCAAACACACATCACAGTTTTAGTTAGTTATCGTTTTTTGTAATGCCTCGTTTTTATTTTTATTTCAGTTAACGACAATGTTTTTTTCCCACCTAGTTTTCGTTTTTTCGTTCGTTTTCGTTAACGATTATAACCTTGGTTGCCACGCCCACCTCGGAACTCGGCCATGGAGCCAGTGCTGAAGCGGTCTTATATGGAGAAGACCGAGCGGTACTACTGCCGCTGCGGCCGCCATATGCCCCAGGAGCCTCTGAAAATGTTTCAATGGGGACCGCGATTCTGCCCTTGAAAGTGTTCAGACAGTTCAGCACCGACTGGACTCTGTTCGACCGAGTTCAACTCCATACCAAGAAAAGAGATCCTCTGCATTGGCAAGAGTTTGCTCTTTTCCCGGTTGACCTGAAGACCCAGCTGGCTGAGGTGACTGAGCACCAGGTTCCTGTGTTCGCACAACTGAGCTCGGGACTGTGCTAGTATGAGCCAGTCGTCGAGGTAGTTGAGGATGCGAATGCCCTGCTCTCTCAGAGGAACAAGGGCCGCCTCCGTGACCTTGGTGAAGACACGAGGCGACAGGGACAGCCCGAAGGGTAGGACCTTGTACTGCGACCCTCGAACGCGAAATGCAGAAATATTCTGTGTCGCGGGAGGATAGAGACATGGAAGTACACGTCCTTCAGGTCTATCGCTGCAAACCAATCTTGGGGACGGATGCATTCGAAAATGCGTTTCTGCGTCAGCATTTTGAACAGTAGCTTGTGTAAGGTCCGATTCAAAACTCGCAGGTCCAAGATCAGCCGTAACCCACCGCCTATCTTGGGTACAATGAAGTAAGGGCTGTAGAACCCTGTCTTCATATCGGCTGGAGGAACCGGCTCTATCGCATCCTTCGCCAGTAGGACTGCGATTTCCGCTCTCAGGACAGGGGCATTGTCTGAGGTTACTGATGTGAACCGAATACCCCTGAACCTGGGGGGACGCCGGGCGAATTGAATCGCATAGCCGAGCCTGATGATCCGAATGAGCCAGCGAGACGGCCTGGGGAGCGCTAGCCAGGCTCGCAGAGACCGTACAAGCGGGACCAAAAGAACCACAGGCATACCCGGGGAGGGGCAGCGAAGTGGAACACAGGGACCCGGGCCGTGGGGCTCTCTTTCTGTCGAGGCGGCCGAAGGCGGGGTCTGAGCGTGTTGTGAGTCGCTTACCTGGTTCCGTGGTAGGGCAGATGGGACGTGAGGATGCTTGAATGTGTCCTGAACCCGTCCGATGCTGCCCTCTGGCGATAGAGGAAGGGGAGTGTGTCTGGGTAGTGTACCATGAACCGCTCCCCGAGTCCTCTTGGGACCCAGAGAGGAGAGAAACTGCTCTCTTATTGAAAATTTGGGTTTCTGGCTGGCTGTTGGGCCAGCGGCAGAACAAAAGAAAACTGGAACAAAGGATTCTCCCGCCGGTCCTCCTCCGGGGGAGGGAGTGGTCCTGTTGCCATCTCCCAAGGAGCAGTCCTCTCCACCTCTGGGTCGCCCATCTCAGGGCCTTTTACCCTTTTTCTTCCCTCCTGGTTTGGCGGAGGCCTGGACGGCCGGGCGCCGCGGCCGCGTCCGGCTCCTCTGCGCTGCTTTGCTGGTGGTTGCGGAGGAGGAGCGGTGGCAGACGCGGGAGGGCGCCCTCGGCAAGGAGCAGACGAGGTCGCTGGCTCTGACGGCCTCTTACTTGGAGCCGACCACCGGGGCAGGATATGTTTAATGGCCTCTGTCTGCTTCTGTGGGGCGCAGCTCCCGACAGCCTCGCTGAAGAGACCGGTCTGGCAGACAGGGGAGTTAAGGAATCTGATCTTCTCAGTCTCCCGCATGTCTGCCAGGCACAGCCAGAGGTGTCGCTCCTGGACCACCAGGGTAGACATTGCTCGACCCAGTGACCGCGCGGTGACCTTTGTCGCTCGTAGCGCAAGGTCCGTTGCGGCACGAAGTTCCTGGAGAACCCCTGGGTCGCGACTACCCTCGTGCAGGTCCCTCAGGGCTTTGGCCTGATGGACCTGCAGTAACGCCATGGCGTGTAAAGCAGAGGCAGCCTCTCCACAAGCTCTGTAAGCCTATTTACAGGCCCAGGATGGGAGACACGGTTCCCCCCTTAGTGTGGAGTTAGGGGAAAGTTGCATGGCAACTGCCCGCTCCACGGGGGGGATACGCGCATAACCCTTGGCTGCCCCGCCATCGAGGGTAGTGAGGGGGGAGGGGACCCTAGGACCACTTCTGGCAGTAAAAGGTGCCATCCATGACCTAGTGATCTCCTATTGCACCTCCGGGAAGAATGGCACCGGGGCAGGACACTGAGAACCAACGCGAGGTGCCCCGAGAAACCAATCATCCAACCGAGAGGGTTCGGGACACGGTGGAGGGTTCCACACGAGCCCGACACTCTCAGCGGCCCGAGATAGCATAGCCATCATCTCTGGGTCCGACTCGGGCAACACTGCCACACCCGAAGGGTGCAGCGCAGCTGAGTCATCATCCCCAGAGAGAGAGAGCTCGCCCTCCGATGCTGCGATCGACATCTGATCGTCAGGCGGGGCGCCGAAGGATAAGACTGGTGCAAACCTCAAAGGTGGCCCAGCCCGTTCCTCCGACGCCCCAGTTGGTTGCGGAACAGGGGAGTAAGGGGGTCCTGGGGGTGGTGGCCCCGCAGAACCGGTCCTCAATGTCACTCTCAGATCTCCCAAGTGACGGCCCGAAGTAGCCCCCCGAGGAGGGTTAGATCGAGGTAGAGGCGGGGGGCTCCCATACCTTTGAGGAGTGAGAGCCGCGATCGGAGCTCCGCGATTGGCATGTTCCCACAGTGAGAACATGACTCATCCACGAATGCTGGCATTGCATGCCGAATGCCCAAACATACAATGCAGCGTCCGTGACCATCACCTGTCGTCAGGAAATGACCACATCCAGAAATGCACGGTGTGTTTGGCATTTTTGTACAAACACGCACACACCATGAAGCTCTTTTAGAGAACTGCTCTCTTGTCTGTGCTGAAGCACGCAGGGAAAACGGCCACTCGCGTCACCAACGGGTAAGGGGAATCCTGCGGTGCGCTACCGTTACCAGCTGTTAAAACAGCTATTGTTTTCAAAATGTGCTGGATCGGTTGAGGGAAGTCGCTGCCATGCCATGTCGCCAACACTCCAAAAGAGCAGGTAAAAAACTTGTTTCTTTTACCGGTCTGTAGATCTTCTTTTTTGGCAGAAGCTCAACTCCGAAGCGAAAAGCTGATTGCATCATGCACCAGCTGCTCATTTATACCTGCGCTGACGAGGCAGAGCAGCTGAATGCAATGATTGCATGCCAATGTGAAATTGCCTCGTTTAGTTACACTCGAAGTAGATCGGTCCTCTGAGCGAGATCCCAAAATCGTCGGTCAAGACGAGACGTCGAGAGTGACCGAACAATAGGGAACTGACGGTTTGCTCAAGGCATCTGCTTGAAATCTGCAATTTCAAACAATGTTATAACTTCTTGCTTTCCAGTATTATGTTTTAGCTCTCTTTCTATTGCTAAACTGTATGTATGTGAGTGTATGTTAGATTAGTCTAAGCGTTTAGTCTAGTTAATAAAGTCATGCTCATGTCACACGTAAAGTTGTTTGTGGTTCATATACTGGAGCCCCTAATCATGCACATTTTGGCTACATGCTCTGAGTAGTACTGAACAGTAAGAAAGTTATTTCCAATACCATGAAAATTATCATTGCTCAGAATTAATAAATAACTAACAATGAGTTCGCTGGACAAACTGGTTAGTTGATTGTGGTGTTAATTCTTGCAGCTGATCCAAATATCTATAATTAATTATAACTAGTTATGATTAGTCATATTTCCTTTTGAGCTCATTTGCTACACTGAATGTATAAGAATCAGATACTGTAAGTTCTCTCTAATAGATTTGCCGTTCTGATCTCCATCAGTCACTGCTGATGACTGAAGATCTGTGGTGGGTTTTGTGAGTGTGGGTGTTATTACAAGCTTAAATCCCCATTTACCTGAGGGATTACAAGAGAGAATGAGAGGCATGCGGATCGGATCAAAGCAGAAAGTGCTATATAATTCTAAGAGGGTGCTTTATTAGAAATTAAATAAGAGAATTAAGAATTACTGCAAGGTTCACGGTCAGTGGCTTTCTTAATTTAAACCATGTTACTCCTTATTAGACTTTGCAATTACAATTACAGCCTGAGTTATTCAAAGGAGTATGGTGCATGAAATATGAAATGAAGGAAGCAAATTTATTCCAATTATTCATGATACGGCCGTCTGACTCCATGGCCTTTTCCCAGTGAAATAAGGTGCTTTAAATGAAGGAACATTGAAAAGCAGTGATCTCGAAGCGCTATCTGGAAATATAAGGTAGCCAATATAGTCGCATTTTTAGCAGGTTAATAGCTCTTTATAGAAATGGTGTGGAAACACTAAAGTTGAAGGACCCATATGGTTGGCCTTTAGTCTGCCAGAATAGGCCTCACCAGTCACAGATTTTGTTGGACAAATCCAAATTCAGTTCTGAAGGGCGAGGGATGTGCCTAAAGCAGAATACCGAATTTGAAAACGGGCTAGTTCCCACAGAAAACATTTTTGCTGTTAAAACACAATGCAGAATGGAAAAAAGCTAGGTTTAGAGATGTGGATTTTAAAAGATGAACTTCTTGATCTTCTTGATTTTTTAGAATGCATCATGCACAAGACGTTGCAAATGGCGCAAGATGCAATCACAACAATCAAACATGACTATCTAGTGTATGTTTATGTTACGCAATACAGTTAAAAACGCTGAAACACTTCAATTTGAATATTTTAGTCAAATATTAATCATGTTCATGGAAATAGTAGATAGTAGTGGATATGGGTACGTTTATGCGACAACAATGTATTCAGGGTGTCGCCTTGCAGTGGTTGGCCTCCTACCTCAAAGATACTGTAGAACCTTTTCAGTGAGCATTGGGAAGTTTTTTTCTTCGTCGTTTCCCCTATTATGCGGTGTGCCCCTAGGGTCCATTTTAGGCACCTCTTCTCATTTCACTTTATATGCAACCATTGGGTGCCATTTTTAAGAAATATAAGATTTCCTACCACTGCCATGCCTACGATACAGTTTTATCTACCAGCAAAAACTGACAATTCTTATCCTTTGGACGTGCTTTGCGACTGTTTTGAGGAGATCAAATGTTGGATGGCTAATAATTAAGCTTTTAATTTAAATTAAAGCAAAAGTGAAATTTTGATTATAGGCCCTCCAGGTCTTCATCTCTTTTTAATTTAGATTCTATTGCCGCCAGTGTTCAACCTCCCATTATGAGAGGTGTTGATGTAATGGCTTAAAAAAATGCTGATTCTATTTTGTGTGTGGATGGAGCTTAACTTGCATCAGTTTAAAGAATATATTTATTTATTTTTCCTTTTATTATGATTGGACAGTATAGTAAAGTTCGATGACCCGGGACTTGAACTCGGGTCGCCCAAAGCTAAAAAAAAACTAAAAAACATCGTCAGGTCACTGACCACTAGCCTATTGAGGCAAGAAATTGGTGCAATTTGATCAATATTAGAACCTTATTGAGTAAGAAACATAGGGGGAACAGAATCCGACGGCAAGTAGTTCAGCTGTCGAAATCCGTTCCCCCACCTCAAAGATGAGAGGTGTTGATGTATCGGCTTAAAATATGCTGATTCTATTTTGTGTGTGGATGGAGCTTAACTTGCATCAGTTTAAAGAATATATTTATTTATTTTTCCTTTTATTATGATTGGACAGTATAGTAAAGTTCGATGACCCGGGACTTCAACTCGGGTCGCACAAAGCAAAAAAAAACAAAAAACATTGTCAGGTCACTGACCACTAGGCTATTGAAGCTAGTAACTTGCTGCAATTTGATCAATATTAGAACCTTATTGTGTAAGAAACATAGGGGGAACTGAATCCGACCGCAAATAGTTCAGCTGTCGAAATCCGTTCACCCACACCAATGATGAGAGATGTTGATGTATCGGCTTAAAATATGCTTATTCTATTCTGTGGGTGGATGGAACTTAAACAGCATAAATTTGAGAAATATTAGAACCTCAGTGTGTCAGAAATATGGGGGGAACAGAATCCGACGGCAAAAAAAACAGCTGTCGGAATCCGTTCCCCCACTCCCATTATGAGAGGTGTTGATGTAATGGCTTAAAAAATGCTGATTCTATTTTGTGTGTGGATGGAGCTTAACTTGCATCAGTTTAAAGAATATATTTATTTATTTTTCCTTTTATTATGATTGGACAGTATAGTAAAGTTCGACGACCCGGGACTTGAACTCGGGTCGCCCAAAGCAAAAAAAAATAAATAAAAAAGGTCAGGTCACTGACCACTAGGCTATTAAGGTGAGTAATTTGCTGCAATTTTATGAATATTAGAATCTCAGTGTGTCAGAAATATGGGGGGAACAGAATCCGACAGCAAAAAAAACAGCTGGCGGAATCCGTTCCCCCACTCCCATTATGAGAGGTGTTGATGTAATGGCTTAAAAAATGCTGATTCTATTTTGTGTGTGGATGGAGCTTAACTTGCATCAGTTTAAAGAATATATTTATTTATTTTTCCTTTTATTATGATTGGACAGCATAGTAAAGTTCAACGACCCGGGACTTGAACTCGGGTCGCCCAAAGCTAAAAAAAAAAAAAGCATTGTCAGGTCACTGACCACTAGGCTATTAAGGCGAGTAATTTACTGCAATTTGATCAATATTTGAACCTTATTGTGCTAGAAACATAGGGGGAACAGAATCCGACGGCAAAAAAAACAGCTGTCGGAATCCGTTCCCCCACTCCCATTATGAGAGGTCTTGATGTAATAGCTTAAAAAATGCTTATTTTATTCTGTGGGTGGATGGAGCTTAAACAGCATAAATTTGAGAAATATTAGAACCTCAGTGTGTCAGAAATATGGGGGGAGCAGAATCCGACGGCAAAAAAACCAGCTGTCGGAATCCGTTCCCCCACTCCCATTATGAGAGGTGTTGATGTAATGGCTTAAAAAATGCTGATTCTATTTTGTGTGTGGATGGAGCTTAACTTGCATCAGTTTAAAGAATATATTTATTTATTTTTCCTTTTATTATGATTGGACAGTATAGTAAAGTTCGACGACCCGGGACTTGAACTCGGGTCGCCCAAAGCTAAAAAAATAAAAATAAAAATGGTCAGGTGACTGACCACTAGGCTATTGAGGCAAGAAATTTGCTGCAATTTGATCAATATTAGAACCTTATTGAGTTAGAAACATAGGGGGAACTGAATCCGACGGCAAATAGTTCAGCTGTCGAAATCCGTTCCCCCACTCCCATTATGAGAGGTGTTGATGCAATGGCTTAAAAAATGCTGATTCTATTTTGTGTGTGGATGGAGCTTAACTTGCATCAGTTTAAATAATATATTTATTTATTTTTCCTTTTATTATGATTGGACAGTATAGTAAAGTTCAATGACCCGGGACTTGAACTAGGGTCGCCCAAAGCCAAAAAACAAATGAAAACATTATCCTGTCACCGACCACTAGGCTATTGAGACTAGTAACTTGCTGCAATTTGATCAATATTAGAACCTTATTGTGTAAGAAACATAGGGGGAACAGATTCCGACGGCAAAAAAAAAAAACAGCTGTCGGAATCCGTTCCCCCACTCCCATTGTGAGAGGTGTTGATGTAATGGCTTAAAAAATGCTGATTCTATTTTGTGTGTGGATGGAGCTTAACTTGCATCAGTTTAAAGAATATATTTATTTATGTTTTTATTATGATTGGACAGTATAGTAAAGTTCAACGACCCGGGACTTGAACTCGGGTCGCCCAAAGCAAAAATAAATATATATATTGTCAGGTCACTGACCACTAGGTTATTAAGGCTATTAATTTACTGCAGTTTGATCAATATTTGAACCTTATTGTGTAAGAAACATAGGGGGAACAGAATCCGACGGCAAAAAACCCAGCTGTCGGAATCCGTTCCCCCACTCCCATTATGAGAGGTGATGATGTAATGGCTTAAAAAATGCTGATTCTATTTTGTGTGTGGATGGAGCTTAACTTGCATCAGTTTAAAGAATATATTTATTTATTTTTCCTTTCATTATGATTGGACAGCATAGTAAAGTTCAACGACCCGGGACTTGAACTCGGGTCGCCCAAAGCTAAAAAAAAAAAGCATTGTCAGGTCACTGACCACTAGGCTATTAAGGCGAGTAATTTACTGCAATTTGATCAATATTTGAACCTTATTGTGTAAGAAACATAGGGTGAACAGTATCCGACGGCAAAAAAAACAGCTGTCGGAATCCGTTCCCCCACTCCCATTATGAGAGGTGTTGATGTAATGGCTTAAAAAATGCTTATTTTATTCTGTGGGTGGATGGAGCTTAAACAGCATAAATTTGAGAAATATTAGAACCTCAGTGTGTCAGAAATATAGGGGGAACTGAATCCGACGGCAAATAGTTCAGCTGTCGAAATCCGTTCCCCCACCTCAAAGATGAGAGGTGTTGATGTATCGGCTTAAAATATGCTGATTTTATTTTGTGTGTGGATGGAGCTTAACTTGCATCAGTTTAAAGAATATATTTATTTATTTTTCCTTTTATTATGATTGGACAGTATAGTAAAGTTCAACGACCCGGGACTTGAACTCGGGTCGCCCAAAGAAAAAAAAAAAAAAAAAAAAAGTAGGGTCACTGACCACTAGGCTATTAAGGTGAGTAACTTGCTGCAATTTGATCAATATTAGAATCTCAGTGTGTCAGAAATATGGGGGGAACAGAATCCGACGGCAAAAAAAAACAGCTGTCGGAATGCGTTCCCCCACTCCCATTATGAGAGGTGTTGATGTAATGGCTTAAAAAATGCTGCTTCTATTTTGTGTGTGGATGGAGCTTAACTTGCATCAGTTTAAAGAATATATTTATTTATTTTTCCTTTTATTATGATAGGACAGTATAGTAAAGTTCGACGACTCGGTACTTGAACTCGGGTCGCCCAAAGCTAAAAACAAAACAAAAAAAATGCTCAGGTCACTGACCACTAGGCTATTGAGGATAGTACTTTGCTACAATTTGATCAATATTAGAACCTTATTGTGTAAGAAACATAGGGTGAACAGTATCCGACGGCAAAAAAAACAGCTGTCGGAATCCGTTCCCCCACTCCCATTATGAGAGGTGTTGATGTAATGGCTTAAAAAATGCTTATTTTATTCTGTGGGTGGATGGAGCTTAAACAGCATAAATTTGAGAAATATTAGAACCTCAGTGTGTCAGAAATATAGGGGGAACTGAATCCGACGGCAAATAGTTCAGCTGTCGAAATCCGTTCCCCCACCCCAAAGATGAGATATGTTGATGTATCGGCTTAAAATATGCTTATTCTATTCTGTGGGTGGATGGAGCTTAAACAGCATAAATTTGAGAAATATTAGAACCTCAGTGTGTCAGAAATATGGGGGGAGCAGAATCCGACGGCAAAAAAAAACCATCTGTCGGAATCCGTTCCCCCACTCCCATTATGAGAGGTATTGATGTAATGGCTTAAAAAATGCTGATTCTATTTTGTGTGTGGATGGAGCTTAACTTCCATCAGTTTAAAGAATGTTTTTTTTTTTTTTTTTTTTTTTTTGCCTTTTATTATGATAGGACAGTATAGTAAAGTTCGATGACCCGGGACTTGAACTAGGGTCGCCCAAAGCCAAAAAACAATTGAAAACATTATACTGTCACTGACCACTAGGCTATTGAGGCTAGTAATTTACTGCAATTTGATCAATATTTGAACCTATGTGTGGATGGAGCTTAACTTGCATCAGTTTAAAGAATATATTTATTTATTTTTCCTTTTATTATGATTGGACAGTATAGTAAAGTTCAACGACCCGGGACTTGAACTCGGGTCGCCCAAAGCAAAAAAAACAAAAAACATTGTCAGGTCACTGATCACTAGGCTATTAAGGGGAGTAATTTACTGCAATTTGATCAATATTTGAACCTTATTGTGTAAGAAACATAGGGGGAACAGAATCCGACGGCAAAAAACCCAGCTGTGGGAATCCGTTCCCCCACTCCCATTATGAGAGGTGTTGATGTAATGGCTTATAAAATGCTTATTTTATTATGTGGGTGGATGGAGCTTAAACAGCATAAATTTGAGAAATATTAGAACCTCAGTGTGTCAGAAATATGGGGGGAACAGAATCCGACGGCAAATAGTTCAGCTGTCGAAATCCGTTCCCCCACTTCCATTATGAGAGGTGTTGATTTAATGGCTTTATAAAATGCTGATTCTATTTTTGTGAGTGTATGGAGCTTAAACAGCATCAATTTGATAAATATAAGAACCTCAGTGTGTCAGAAATATGGGGGCAACAGAATCCGACGGCAAAAAGAAAAACAGTTGTCAGAATCCGTTCCCCCACTCCCATTATGAGAGGTGTTGATGTAATGGCTTAAAAAATGCTGATTCTATGTTGTGTGTGGATGGAGCTTAACTTGCATCAGTTTAAAGAATATATGTATTTATTTTTCCTTTTATTATGATTGGACAGTATAGTAAAGTTCAACGACCCGGGACTTGAACTCGGGTCACCCAAAGCTATAAAAAAAACAAATATTGTCAGGTCACTGACCACTAGGCTATTAAGGCGAGTAATTTACTGCAATTTGATCAATATTTGAACCTTATTGTGTAAGAAACATAGGGGGAACAGAATCCGACGGCAAAAAAACAGCTGTCGGAATCCGTTCCCCCACTCCCATTATGAGAGGTGTTGATGTAATGGCTTAAAAAATGCTGATTCTATTTTGTGTGTGGATGGAGCTTAACTTGCATCAGTTTAAAGAATATATTTATTTATTTTTCCTTTTATTATGATTGGACAGTATAGTAAAGTTCGATCACCCGGGACTTGAACTCGGGTCGCCCAAAGCTAAAAAAAAACAAAAAAACATTGTCAGGTCACTGACCACTAGGCTATTGAGGCTAGTAACTTGCTGCAATTTGATCAATATTAGAACCTTATTGTGTAAGAAACATAGGGGGAACAGAATCCGACGGCAAATAGTTCAGCTGTCGAAATCCGTTCCCCCACCCCAATGATGAGAAATGTTGATGTATCGGCTTAAAATATGCTTATTCTATTCTGTGGGTGGATGGAGCTTAAACAGCATCAATTTGAGAAATATTAGAACCTCAGTGTGTCAGAAATATGGGGGGAACAGAATCCGACAGCAAAAAAAACAGCTGTCGGAATCCGTTCCCCCACTCCCATTATGAGAGGTGTTGATGTAATGGCTTAAAAAATGCTGATTCTGTTTTGTGTGTGGATGGAGCTTAACTTGCATCAGTTTAAAGAATATATTTATTTATTTTTCCTTTTATTATGATTGGACAGTATAGTAAAGTTCGATCACCCGGGACTTGAACTCGGGTCGGCCAAAGCTAAAAAAAAAAAAAAAAACATTGTCAGGTCACTGACCACTAGGCTACTGAGGCAAGAAATTTGCTACAATTTGATCAATATTAGAACATTATTGAGTAAGAAACATAGGGGGAACTGAATCCGACGGCAAATAGTTCAGCTGTCGAAATCCGTTCCCCCACCCCAATGATGAGAGGTGTTGATGTATTGGCTTAAAATATGCTGATTCTACTTTGTGTGTGGATGGAGCTTAACTTGCATCAGTTTAAAGAATATATTTATTTATTTTTCCTTTTATTATGATTGGACAGTATAGTAAATTTCGACGACCCGGGACTTGAACTCGGGTCGCCCAAAGCTAAAAAAAAACAGGAAAATGGTCAGCTCACTGACCACTAGGCTATTGAGGCTGCTAAAATGTTGAAATTTGATCAATATTAGAACCTTATTGTGTAAGAAACATAGGGGGAACAGAATCCGACGGCAAATAGTTCAACTGTCGAAATCCGTTCCCCCACCCCAATGATGAGAGATGTTGATGTATCGGCTTAAAATATGCTTATTCTATTCTGTGGGTGGATGGAGCTTAAACAGCATAAATTTGAGAAATATTAGAACCTCAGTGTGTCAGAAATATGGGGGGAACAGAATCCGACGGCAAATAGTTCAGCTGTCGAAATCCGTTCCCCCACTTCCATTATGAGAGGTGTTGATTTAATGGCTTTATAAAATGCTGATTCTATTTTTGTGAGTGTATGGAGCTTAAACAGCATCAATTTGATAAATATAAGAACCTCAGTGTGTCAGAAATATGGGGGCAACAGAATCCGACGGCAAAAAGAAAAACAGTTGTCAGAATCCGTTCCCCCACTCCCATTATGAGAGGTGTTGATGTAATGGCTTAAAAAATGCTGATTCTATGTTGTGTGTGGATGGAGCTTAACTTGCATCAGTTTAAAGAATATATGTATTTATTTTTCCTTTTATTATGATTGGACAGTATAGTAAAGTTCAACGACCCGGGACTTGAACTCGGGTCGCCCAAAGCTATAAAAAAAACAAATATTGTCAGGTCACTGACCACTAGGCTATTAAGGCGAGTAATTTACTGCAATTTGATCAATATTTGAACCTTATTGTGTAAGAAACATAGGGGGAACAGAATCCGACGGCAAAAAAACAGCTGTCGGAATCCGTTCCCCCACTCCCATTATGAGAGGTGTTGATGTAATGGCTTAAAAAATGCTGATTCTATTTTGTGTGTGGATGGAGCTTAACTTGCATCAGTTTAAAGAATATATTTATTTATTTTTCCTTTTATTATGATTGGACAGTATAGTAAAGTTCGATCACCCGGGACTTGAACTCGGGTCGCCCAAAGCTAAAAAAAAACAAAAAAACATTGTCAGGTCACTGACCACTAGGCTATTGAGGCTAGTAACTTGCTGCAATTTGATCAATATTAGAACCTTATTGTGTAAGAAACATAGGGGGAACAGAATCCGACGGCAAATAGTTCAGCTGTCGAAATCCGTTCCCCCACCCCAATGATGAGAAATGTTGATGTATCGGCTTAAAATATGCTTATTCTATTCTGTGGGTGGATGGAGCTTAAACAGCATCAATTTGAGAAATATTAGAACCTCAGTGTGTCAGAAATATGGGGGGAGCAGAATCCGACGGCAAAAAAAACAGCTGTCGGAATCCGTTCCCCCACTCCCATTATGAGAGGTGTTGATGTAATGGCTTAAAAAATGCTGATTCTGTTTTGTGTGTGGATGGAGCTTAACTTGCATCAGTTTAAAGAATATATTTATTTATTTTTCCTTTTATTATGATTGGACAGTATAGTAAATTTCGACGACCCGGGACTTGAACTCGGGTCGCCCAAAGCTAAAAAAAACCAGGAAAATGGTCAGCTCACTGACCACTAGGCTATTGAGGCTGCTAAAATGTTGAAATTTGATCAATATTAGAACCTTATTGTGTAAGAAACATAGGGGGAACAGAATCCGACGGCAAATAGTTCAACTGTCGAAATCCGTTCCCCCACCCCAATGATGAGAGATGTTGATGTATCGGCTTAAAATATGCTTATTCTATTCTGTGGGTGGATGGAGCTTAAACAGCATAAATTTGAGAAATATTAGAACCTCAGTGTGTCAGAAATATGGGGGGAACAGAATCCGACGGCAAAAAAAACAGCTGTCGGAATCCGTTCCCCCACTCCCATTATGAGAGGTGTTGATGTAATGACTTAAAAAATGCTGATTCTATTTTGTGTGTGGATGGAGCTTAACTTGCATCAGTTTAAAGAATATATTTTTTGCCTTTTATTATGATAGGAAAGTATAGTATCAAGAAAGTTCGACGACCCTGGACTTGAACTCGGGTTGCCCAAAGCTAAAAAAAAATTGTCAGGGTACTGACAACTAGGCTATTGAGACTAGCAACTTCCTTCAATTTGATAAATATTAGAACCTTATTGTGTAAGAAACATAGGGGGAACGGAATCCGACGGCAAATAGTTCAGCTGTCGAAATCCGTTCCCCCACTCCCATTATGAGAGGTGTTGATGTAATGGCTTAAAAAAATGCTGATTCTATTTTTGTGAGTGTATGGAGCTTAAACAGCATCAATTTGATAAATATAAGAACCTCAGTGTGTCAGAAATATGGGGGCAACAGAATCCGACGGCAAAAAGAAAAACAGTTGTCAGAATCCGTTCCCCCACTCCCATTATGAGAGGTGTTGATGTAATGGCTTAAAAAATGCTGATTCTATTTTGTGTGTGGATGGAGCTTAACTTGCAACAGTTTAAAGAATATATTTTTTGCCTTTTATTATGATAGGAAAGTATAGTATCAAGAAAGTTCGATGACCCGGGACTTGAACTCGGGTCGCCCCAAAGCTAAAAAAATATATATTGTCAGGGGACTGACCACTATAGGCTATTGAGGCTAGCAAAATGCTACAATTGAATAAATATTAGAACCTTATTGTGTAAGAAACATAGGGGGAACGGAATCCGACGGCAAAAAAACAGCTGTCGGAATCCGTTCCCCCACTCCCATTATGAGAGGTGTTGATGTAATGGCTTAAAAAATGCTGCTTCTATTTTGTGTGTGGATGGAGCTTAACTTGCATCAGTTTAAAGAATATATTTATTTATTTTTCCTTTTATTATGATTGGACAGTATAGTAAAGTTCAACGACCCGGGACTTGAACTCGGGTCGCCCAAAGCTAAAAAAAACAAACATTGTAAGGTCACTGACCACTAGGCTATTAAGGCGAGTAATTTGCTGCAATTTGATCAATATTTGAACCTTATTGTGTAAGAAACATAGGGGGAACAGAATCCGACGGCAAAAAAAAAAGCTGTCGGAATCCGTTCCCCCACTCCCATTATGAGAGGTGTTGATGTAATGACTTAAAAAATGCTGATTCTATTTTGTGTGTGGATGGAGCTTAACTTGCATCAGTTTAAAGAATATCTTTTTTGCCTTTTATTATGATAGGAAAGTATAGTATCAAGAAAGTTCGACGACCCTGGACTTGAACTCGGGTTGCCCAAAGCTAAAAAAAAACTGTCAGGGTACTGACCACTAGGCTATTGAGACTAGTAACTTCCTTCAATTTGATTAATATTAGAACCTTATTGTGTAAGAAACATAGGGGGAACGGAATCCGACGGCAAATAGTTCAGCTGTCGAAATCCGTTCCCCCACTCCCATTATGAGAGGTGTTGATGTAATGGCTTAAAAAATGCTGATTCTATTTTTGTGAGTGTATGGAGCTTAAACAGCATCACTTTGATAAATATAAGAACCTCAGTGTGTCAGAAATATGGGGGCAACAGAATCCGACGGCAAAAAGAAAAACAGTTGTCAGAATCCGTTCCCCCACTCCCATTATGAGAGGTGTTGATGTAATGGCTTAAAAAATGCTGATTCTATTTTGTGTGTGGATGGAGCTTAACTTGCAACAGTTTAAAGAATATATTTTTTGCCTTTTATTATGATAGGAAAGTATCAAGAAAGTTCGATGACCCGGGACTTGAACACGGGTCGCCCCAAAGCTAAAAAAAAATATTGTCGGGGGACTGACCACTAGGCTATTGAGGCTAGCAAAACACTACAATTTAATAAATATTAGAACCTTATTGTGTAAGAAACAGGGGGAACGGAATCCGACGGCAAAAAAACAGCTGTCGGAATCCGTTCCCCCACTCCCATTATGAGAGGTGTTGATGTAATGGCTTAAAAAATGCTGATTCTATTTTGTGTGTGGATGGAGCTTAACTTGCATCAGTTTAAAGAATATATTTATTTATTTTTCCTTTTATTATGATTGGACAGTATAGTAAAGTTCAACGACCCGGGACTTGAACTCGGGTCGCCCAAAGCTAAAAAAAACAAACATTGTCAGGTCACTTACCACTAGGCTATTAAGGCGAGTAATTTACTGCAATTTGATCAATATTTGAACCTTATTGTGTAAGAAACATAGGGGGAACAGAATCCGACGGCAAAAAAAAAAAGCTGTCGGAATCCGTTCCCCCACTCCCATTATGAGAGGTGTTGATGTAATGACTTAAAAAATGCTGATTCTATTTTGTGTGTGGATGGAGCTTAACTTGCATCAGTTTAAAGAATATATATATATATTTTTTTTTTCTTTTATTATGATTGGACAGTATAGTAAAGTTCGATCACCCGGGACTTGAACTCGGGTCGCCCAAAGCTAAAAAAAAAACAAAAAAACATTGTCAGGTCACTGACCACTAGGCTATTGAGGCTAGTAACTTGCTGCAATTTGATCAATATTAGAACCTTATTGTGTAAGAAACATAGGGGGAACAGAATCCGACGGCAAATAGTTCAGCTGTCGAAATCCGTTCCCCCACCCCAATGATGAGAGATGTTGATGTATCGGCTTAAAATATGCTTATTCTATTCTGTGGGTGGATGGAGCTTAAACAGCATAAATTTGAGAAATAGTAGAACCTCAGTGTGTCAGAAATATGGGGGCAACAGAATCCGACGGCAAAAAGAAAAACAGTTGTCAGAATCCGTTCCCCCACTCCCATTATGAGAGGTGTTGATGTAATGGCTTAAAAAATGCTGATTCTATTTTGTGTGTGGATGGAGCTTAACTTGCAACAGTTTAAAGAATATATTTTTTGCCTTTTATTATGATAGGAAAGTATAGTATCAAGAAAGTTCGACGACCCTGGACTTGAACTCGGGTTGCCCAAAGCTAAAAAAAAATTGTCAGGGTACTGACAACTAGGCTATTGAGACTAGCAACTTCCTTCAATTTGATAAATATTAGAACCTTATTGTGTAAGAAACATAGGGGGAACGGAATCCGACGGCAAATAGTTCAGCTGTCGAAATCCGTTCCCCCACTCCCATTATGAGAGGTGTTGATGTAATGGCTTAAAAAAATGCTGATTCTATTTTTGTGAGTGTATGGAGCTTAAACAGCATCAATTTGATAAATATAAGAACCTCAGTGTGTCAGAAATATGGGGGCAACAGAATCCGACGGCAAAAAGAAAAACAGTTGTCAGAATCCGTTCCCCCACTCCCATTATGAGAGGTGTTGATGTAATGGCTTAAAAAATGCTGATTCTATTTTGTGTGTGGATGGAGCTTAACTTGCAACAGTTTAAAGAATATATTTTTTGCCTTTTATTATGATAGGAAAGTATAGTATCAAGAAAGTTCGATGACCCGGGACTTGAACTCGGGTCGCCCCAAAGCTAAAAAAAAATATATTGTCAGGGGACTGACCGCTATTGAGGCTAGCAAAATGCTACAATTGAATAAATATTAGAACCTTATTGTGTAAGAAACATAGGGGGAACGGAATCCGACGGCAAAAAAACAGCTGTCGGAATCCGTTCCCCCACTCCCATTATGAGAGGTGTTGATGTAATGGCTTAAAAAATGCTGCTTCTATTTTGTGTGTGGATGGAGCTTAACTTGCATCAGTTTAAAGAATATATTTATTTATTTTTCCTTTTATTATGATTGGACAGTATAGTAAAGTTCAACGACCCGGGACTTGAACTCGGGTCGCCCAAAGCTAAAAAAAACAAACATTGTAAGGTCACTGACCACTAGGCTATTAAGGCGAGTAATTTGCTGCAATTTGATCAATATTTGAACCTTATTGTGTAAGAAACATAGGGGGAACAGAATCCGACGGCAAAAAAAAAAGCTGTCGGAATCCGTTCCCCCACTCCCATTATGAGAGGTGTTGATGTAATGACTTAAAAAATGCTGATTCTATTTTGTGTGTGGATGGAGCTTAACTTGCATCAGTTTAAAGAATATCTTTTTTGCCTTTTATTATGATAGGAAAGTATAGTATCAAGAAAGTTCGACGACCCTGGACTTGAACTCGGGTTGCCCAAAGCTAAAAAAAAACTGTCAGGGTACTGACCACTAGGCTATTGAGACTAGTAACTTCCTTCAATTTGATTAATATTAGAACCTTATTGTGTAAGAAACATAGGGGGAACGGAATCCGACGGCAAATAGTTCAGCTGTCGAAATCCGTTCCCCCACTCCCATTATGAGAGGTGTTGATGTAATGGCTTAAAAAATGCTGATTCTATTTTTGTGAGTGTATGGAGCTTAAACAGCATCACTTTGATAAATATAAGAACCTCAGTGTGTCAGAAATATGGGGGCAACAGAATCCGACGGCAAAAAGAAAAACAGTTGTCAGAATCCGTTCCCCCACTCCCATTATGAGAGGTGTTGATGTAATGGCTTAAAAAATGCTGATTCTATTTTGTGTGTGGATGGAGCTTAACTTGCAACAGTTTAAAGAATATATTTTTTGCCTTTTATTATGATAGGAAAGTATCAAGAAAGTTCGATGACCCGGGACTTGAACACGGGTCGCCCCAAAGCTAAAAAAAAATATTGTCGGGGGACTGACCACTAGGCTATTGAGGCTAGCAAAACACTACAATTTAATAAATATTAGAACCTTATTGTGTAAGAAACAGGGGGAACGGAATCCGACGGCAAAAAAACAGCTGTCGGAATCCGTTCCCCCACTCCCATTATGAGAGGTGTTGATGTAATGGCTTAAAAAATGCTGATTCTATTTTGTGTGTGGATGGAGCTTAACTTGCATCAGTTTAAAGAATATATTTATTTATTTTTCCTTTTATTATGATTGGACAGTATAGTAAAGTTCAACGACTCGGGACTTGAACTCGGGTCGCCCAAAGCTAAAAAAAACAAACATTGTCAGGTCACTGACCACTAGGCTATTAAGGCGAGTAATTTACTGCAATTTGATCAATATTTGAACCTTATTGTGTAAGAAACATAGGGGGAACAGAATCCGACGGCAAAAAAAAAAAGCTGTCGGAATCCGTTCCCCCACTCCCATTATGAGAGGTGTTGATGTAATGACTTAAAAAATGCTGATTCTATTTTGTGTGTGGATGGAGCTTAACTTGCATCAGTTTAAAGAATATCTTTTTTGCCTTTTATTATGATAGGAAAGTATAGTATCAAGAAAGTTCGACGACCCTGGACTTGAACTCGGGTTGCCCAAAGCTAAAAAAAAACTGTCAGGGTACTGACCACTAGGCTATTGAGACTAGTAACTTCCTTCAATTTGATTAATATTAGAACCTTATTGTGTAAGAAACATAGGGGGAACGGAATCCGACGGCAAATAGTTCAGCTGTCGAAATCCGTTCCCCCACCCCAATGATGAGAGATGTTGATGTATCGGCTTAAAAAATGCTTATTCTATTCTGTGGGTGGATGGAGCTTAAACAGCATAAATTTGAGAAATATTAGAACCTCAGTGTGTCAGAAATATGGGGGCAACAGAATCCGACGGCAAAAAAAACAGCTGTCGGAATCCGTTCCCCCACTCCCATTATGAGAGGTGTTGATGTAATGACTTAAAAAATGCTGATTCTATTTTGTGTGTGGATGGAGCTTAACTTGCATCAGTTTAAAGAATATATTTTTTGCCTTTTATTATGATAGGAAAGTATAGTATCAAGAAAGTTCGACGACCCTGGACTTGAACTCGGGTTGCCCAAAGCTAAAAAAAAATTGTCAGGGTACTGACAACTAGGCTATTGAGACTAGCAACTTCCTTCAATTTGATAAATATTAGAACCTTATTGTGTAAGAAACATAGGGGGAACGGAATCCGACGGCAAATAGTTCAGCTGTCGAAATCCGTTCCCCCACTCCCATTATGAGAGGTGTTGATGTAATGGCTTAAAAAAATGCTGATTCTATTTTTGTTAGTGTATGGAGCTTAAACAGCATCAATTTGATAAATATAAGAACCTCAGTGTGTCAGAAATATGGGGGCAACAGAATCCGACGGCAAAAAGAAAAACAGTTGTCAGAATCCGTTCCCCCACTCCCATTATGAGAGGTGTTGATGTAATGGCTTAAAAAATGCTGATTCTATTTTGTGTGTGGATGGAGCTTAACTTGCAACAGTTTAAAGAATATATTTTTTGCCTTTTATTATGATAGGAAAGTATAGTAGCAAGAAAGTTCGATGACCCGGGACTTGAACTCGGGTCGCCCCAAAGCTAAAAAAAAAATATTGTCAGGGGACTGACCACTACGCTATTGAGGCTAGCAAAATGCTACAATTGAATAAATATTAGAACCTTATTGTGTAAGAAACATAGGGGGAACAGAATCCGACGGCAAATAGTTCAACTGTCGAAATCCGTTCCCCCACCCCAATGATGAGAGATGTTGATGTATCGGCTTAAAATATGCTTATTCTATTCTGTGGGTGGATGGAGCTTAAACAGCATCAATTTGAGAAATATTAGAACCTCAGTGTGTCAGAAATATGGGGGGAACAGAATCCGACAGCAAAAAAAACAGCTGTCGGAATCCGTTCCCAAACTCCCATTATGAGAGGTGTTGATGTAATGGCTTAAAAAAATGCTGATTCTATTTTGTGTGTGGATGGAGCTTAACTTGCAACAGTTTAAAGAATATATTTGTTGCCTTTTATTATGATAGGAAAGTATCAAGAAAGTTCGATGACCCGGGACTTGAACTCGGGTCGCCCCAAAGCTAAAAAAAAATATTGTCAGGGGACTGACCACTAGGCTATTGAGGCTAGCAAAACACTACAATTTAATAAATATTAGAACCTTATTGTGTAAGAAACAGGGGGAACGGAATCTGACGGCAAAAAAACAGCTGTCGGAATCCGTTCCCCCACTCCCATTATGAGAGGTGTTGATGTAATGGCTTAAAAAATGCTGATTCTATTTTGTGTGTGGATGGAGCTTAACTTGCATCAGTTTAAAGAATATATTTATTTATTTTTCCTTTTATTATTATTGGACAGTATAGTAAAGTTCAACGACCCGGGACTTGAACTCGGGTCGCCCAAAGCTAAAAAAAACAAACATTGTCAGGTCACTGACCACTAGGCTATTAAGGCGAGTAATTTACTGCAATTTGATCAATATTTGAACCTTATTGTGTGAGAAACATAGGGGGAACAGAATCCGACGGCAAAAAAAAAAGCTGTCGGAATCCGTTCCCCCACTCCCATTATGAGAGGTGTTGATGTAATGACTTAAAAAATGCTGATTCTATTTTGTGTGTGGATGGAGCTTAACTTGCATCAGTTTAAAGAATATATATATATATATATATATTTTATCCTTTTATTATGATTGGACAGTATAGTAAAGTTCGATCACCCGGGACTTGAACTCGGGTCGCCCAAAGCTAAAAAAAAAACAAAAAAACATTGTCAGGTCACTGACCACTAGGCTATTGAGGCAAGTAACTTGCTGCAATTTGATCAATATTAGAACCTTATTGTGTAAGAAACATAGGGGGAACAGAATCCGACGGCAAATAGTTCAACTGTCGAAATCCGTTCCCCCACCCCAATGATGAGAGATGTTGATGTATCGGCTTAAAATATGCTTATTCTATTCTGTGGGTGGATGGAGCTTAAACAGCATCAATTTGAGAAATATTAGAACCTCAGTGTGTCAGAAATATGGGGGGAACAGAATCCGACAGCAAAAAAAACAGCTGTCGGAATCCGTTCCCCCACTCCCATTATGAGAGGTGTTGATGTAATGACTTAAAAAATGCTGATTCTATTTTGTGTGTGGATGGAGCTTAACTTGCATCAGTTTAAAGAATATATATATATATATATATATATTTTATCCTTTTATTATGATTGGACAGTATAGTAAAGTTCGATCACCCGGGACTTGAACTCGGGTCGCCCAAAGCTAAAAAAAAAACAAAAAAACATTGTCAGGTCACTGACCACTAGGCTATTGAGGCTAGTAACTTGCTGCAATTTGATCAATATTAGAACCTTATTGTGTAAGAAACATAGGGGGAACGGAATCCGACGGCAAATAGTTCAGCTGTCGAAATCCGTTCCCCCACTCCCATTATGAGAGGTGTTGATGTAATGGCTTAAAAAAATGCTGATTCTATTTTTGGTAGTGTATGGAGCTTAAACAGCATCAATTTGATAAATATAAGAACCTCAGTGTGTCAGAAATATGGGGGCAACAGAATCCGACGGCAAAAAGAAAAACAGTTGTCAGAATCCGTTCCCCCACTCCCATTATGAGAGGTGTTGATGTAATGGCTTAAAAAATGCTGATTCTATTTTGTGTGTGGATGGAGCTTAACTTGCAACAGTTTAAAGAATATATTTTTTGCCTTTTATTATGATAGGAAAGTATAGTAGCAAGAAAGTTCGATGACCCGGGACTTGAACTCGGGTCGCCCCAAAGCTAAAAAAAAAATATTGTCAGGGGACTGACCACTACGCTATTGAGGCTAGCAAAATGCTACAATTGAATAAATATTAGAACCTTATTGTGTAAGAAACATAGGGGGAACAGAATCCGACGGCAAATAGTTCAACTGTCGAAATCCGTTCCCCCACCCCAATGATGAGAGATGTTGATGTATCGGCTTAAAATATGCTTATTCTATTCTGTGGGTGGATGGAGCTTAAACAGCATCAATTTGAGAAATATTAGAACCTCAGTGTGTCAGAAATATGGGGGGAACAGAATCCGACAGCAAAAAAAACAGCTGTCGGAATCCGTTCCCAAACTCCCATTATGAGAGGTGTTGATGTAATGGCTTAAAAAATGCTGATTCTATTTTGTGTGTGGATGGAGCTTAACTTGCAACAGTTTAAAGAATATATTTGTTGCCTTTTATTATGATAGGAAAGTATCAAGAAAGTTCGATGACCCGGGACTTGAACTCGGGTCGCCCAAAGCTAAAAAAAAATATTGTCAGGGGACTGACCACTAGGCTATTGAGGCTAGCAAAACACTACAATTTAATAAATATTAGAACCTTATTGTGTAAGAAACAGGGGGAACGGAATCTGACGGCAAAAAAACAGCTGTCGGAATCCGTTCCCCCACTCCCATTATGAGAGGTGTTGATGTAATGGCTTAAAAAATGCTGATTCTATTTTGTGTGTGGATGGAGCTTAACTTGCATCAGTTTAAAGAATATATTTATTTATTTTTCCTTTTATTATTATTGGACAGTATAGTAAAGTTCAACGACCCGGGACTTGAACTCGGGTCGCCCAAAGCTAAAAAAAAAAAACATTGTTAGGTCACTGACCACTAGGCTATTAAGGTGAGTAATTTACTGCAATTTGATCAATATTAGAACCTTATTGTGTAAGAAACATAGGGGGAACGGAATCCGACGGCAAAAAAAACAGCTGTCGGAATCCGTTCCCCCACTCCCATTATGAGAGGTGTTGATGTAATGACTTAAAAAATGCTGATTCTATTTTGTGTGTGGATGGAGCTTAACTTGCATCAGTTTAAAGAATATATTTTTTGCCTTTTATTATGATAGGAAAGTATAGTAGCAAGAAAGTTCGATGACCCGGGACTTGAACTCGGGTCGCCCCAAAGCTAAAAAAAAAATATTGTCAGGGGACTGACCACTACGCTATTGAGGCTAGCAAAATGCTACAATTGAATAAATATTAGAACCTTATTGTGTAAGAAACATAGGGGGAACAGAATCCGACGGCAAATAGTTCAACTGTCGAAATCCGTTCCCCCACCCCAATGATGAGAGATGTTGATGTATCGGCTTAAAATATGCTTATTCTATTCTGTGGGTGGATGGAGCTTAAACAGCATCAATTTGAGAAATATTAGAACCTCAGTGTGTCAGAAATATGGGGGCAACAGAATCCGAAGGCAAAAAAAAAACAGCTGTCGGAATCCGTTCCCCCACTCCCATTATGAGAGGTGTTGATGTAATGGCTTAAAAAATGCTGATTCTGTTTTGTGTGTGGATGGAGCTTAACTTGCATCAGTTTAAAGAATATATATATATTTTTTTCCTTTTATTATGATTGGACAGTATAGTAAAGTTCGATGACCCGGCACTTGAACTCGGGTCGGCCAAAGCAAAAAAAATAAAAAAAACATTGTCAGGTCACTGACCACTAGGCTACTGAGGCTAGTAACTTGCTGCAATTTGATCAATATTAGAACCTTATTGTGTAAGAAACATAGGGGGAACTGAATCCGACGGCAAATAGTTCAGCTGTCGAAATCCGTTCACCCACCCCAATGATGAGAGGTGTTGATGTATTGGCTTAAAATATGCTGATTCTACTTTGTGTGTGGATGGAGCTTAACTTGCATCAGTTTAAAGAATATATTTATTTATTTTTCCTTTTATTATGATTGGACAGTATAGTAAAGTTCAACGACTCGGGACTTGAACTCGGGTCGCCCAAAGCTAAAAAAACAAAACATTGTCAGGTCACTGACCACTAGGCTATTAAGGCGAGTAATTTACTGCAATTTGATCAATATTTGAACCTTATTGTGTAAGAAACATAGGGGGAACAGAATCCGACGGCAAAAAAAACAGCTGTCGGAATCCGTTCCCCTACTCCCATTATGAGAGGTGTTGATGTAATGGCTTAAAAAAAAATGCTGATTCTATTCTGTGTGTGGATGGAGCTTAACTTGCATCAGTTTAAAGAATGTTTTTATTTATTTTTCCTTTCATTATGATTGGACAGTATAGTAAAGTTTGATGACCCGGGACTTGAACTCGGGTCGCCCAAAGCTAAAAAAACAAAAAAAACATTGTCAGGTCACTGACCACTAGGCTATTGAGGCAAGAAATTTGCTGCAATTTGATCAATATTAGAACCTTATTGAGTAAGAAACATAGGGGGAACTGAATCCGACGGCAAATAGTTCAGCTGTCAAAATCCGTTCCCCCACCCCAATGATGAGAGGTGTTGATGTATCGGCTTAAAATATGCTGATTCTATTCTGTGGGTGGATGGAGCTTAAACAGCAATTTTGAGAAACAAATCAGTACAGTGTTAAAGGGCAGTTTCTTTCATCTGAGATCAGTTTTGAAATTAAAACAGTTTCTACCTCCGAAAGATTTGGAGACCGTAATCCACGCTCTGTAATTCTAATGTAATTCCCTGTACTGTGGCCTGCCTCAAACTGCGATCTCTCGCCTGCAAATTGTCCAAAATGCTGCTGCAATACTTCTCACCGGAATAAAAAAGAGAGATCACATTTCTCCCATTTTAGCGACTTTACATTGGCTTACTGTAAGTTTTTGTGTTCAAGGCTTTATCTGGTGTGGCACCAAAATATATTAGTGACCTTCTGATTCCTTAATCTCCCCAAAGAACACTTAGGTCTGGTAATCAGCTACTCTTAACTGCCCCACGTTTTTGCTGTAAAACTAAGGGTGGTCAAGCCTTTTCTGCTGCAGCACCTAAACTTTGGAACAGTATGCCCTTAAATGTAAGGTATGCTCCTTCATTAGACAGTTTTAAATCAGCTCTTAAATCGTATTTGTTCTCTCTGGCTTTTTATTAGATTAGATTATTTAAAGGTTTAATGTTGAGTTTTTTTAATTAATTAATTTATTTATTTATTTTTGTGCCTGGTTCCCCTTTCAGTCGCTCACGTTCGACGTAACGTCGACGTGGCGACGTAATTGGGATCACTTCAGGGAGCCCTATCATCTTCGAGTGTCTATAGAACGAACCAATGAACGTCATGCGCCCCACCCCGCAGCGCGGGTATAAACAGGAAGCGGGTGCACGCACACATTGTCTTTCACTTCAGAACCGAGCTTCTGTTTGACTTCAGAGTTCTACAAGACTGCTACTGTGTTGAAGACTTCAAAGAAGACTCTTGTATCCAGTGTTGGTGTGACGGTGCGATCAGCAGCGGCCGCGAGCATTGCAGCTCACAACTGCTGTTTCACAGACTGCAGTTCTGTGTGTGTGTGTGTGTCAGTTTCGGTGGGCGTTTCCTCCTGAGTGTGTGTAAATACACACCACGGCTACCCCTGGGTGCCTCAGCACTGAGAGTTTTTCTGTTTTTTGTTTTCACTAAAAGAGCAACACAAGCGTGACCAAGTGACACAAGCGTCATTCTGCTGGTGCGTTTCTGGGTGCAGTCGTTCCCTGGTGCCAGCAGACGGCCACAATAGTTGCCTCTCATGTTTGGGCATTCAGCACGCTGAAGCAGCTTTAGTGAATAGTTCATGTTCCCATTGCGGGAATATGACTATGACAGCGCTTAAATCGAGACTCGCTTACCTCCAGGGAGGTGCAGTCCCCTCGTCTATGCCCCGATCTAGCGTCTATTCTAGACCTCAGAATAGACCTACTTCTGTGCATGGCCAGGGTGATCTGAGGATTACCGTGAGGGCTTCCCCGCCGAGACAATCTCCGTGGGTCCCTCACGCCTCACAAGCGCTGCCGCCGTTGGAGCCCTCAAAGGAGCGTGCTGGTCCTCCTCATGGATGACCAGCTGTGTCCTTTGGGGCTCCGCCTGACGATTAGATGTCGATCGCAGCATCAGAGGGGGAGCTTCAGTCCTCTGGAGATGAGGAATCGAGTCCTATCCAGAATGGGCGGCTATGCTTTTCAAGGCAGAAGAAGGTTCTGGAACTTTTGCGCGCTTCCACATCCCGCGCAACTACGGATCTCCCAGGAACATTCATTATATATTGCTGCGTACATTTATCCGTGTCGGAGTGCTGAGTAGTAACCTACCTAGATGCGCATGGCATGCGCGAGTGGTGCGCGATCATGGTCGACTGACAACGAGATTAAGCAGCTGAACAAGAATACGGCCGTGTTCCGATTGTTCTCATCTCTGCTCCGCCGAGACAAAATAGACATGCCATTTCAAAAATCTTTCATTTATTGTCAGAAATATGTTTTCAAAAGCATCACTTTCATTAAATTTTATGTGACATAATTTCCAGTAGGCAACTGCAAACAGGCACATCAGGACACAAACGAGCAGGCTTATGTGCCGGGGCTGAGCCCAGGAGAGCCTCTGCCTCTTACGGCCAATCTTGGACCTGCGTGTCCTGAACCGGTCCCTTCACAGGCTGCCATTCAGGCTGCCGTTCTGCTTATGCAGAAACTCATTTTCAAATGCATCCGTCCCCAAGATTGGTTTGCAGCGATCGACCTGAAGGACGCGTACTTTCATGTCTCGCTTCTCCCTCAACACAGACCATTTCTTCACTTTGCGTTAGAGGGATGGGCATATCAGTACAAATTCTTACCCTTCGGGCTGGCCCTGTCGCCCCGTGTCTTCACAAAAGTCGCGGAGGCGGCTATTCCTCCCATGTGTGAGTGTGGTGCTCGCATTCTCAACTACCTCGACGACTGGCTCATTCTGGCCCAGTCGAGAGAGCAGTTGTGGGAACACAGGGACATGGTGCTCAGTCACCTCAGCCACCTAGGGCTTCGGGTCAGTTGGGAAAAGAGCAAACTCACCCCCGGGCAGAGGATCTCTTTTATCGGTATGGAGTTGGACTTGCTCAACATGACAGCGCGCCTCATCGAGGCCCGTGGCCAGTCAGTGTTGAACTGTGTGAGCACACTCAGACGCAGAACAGCGGCACCACTGAAACTTTTTCAGAGGCTCCTGGGGCATATGGCATCTGCAGCAACGGTAACACTGCTCGGATTGCTTCATATGAGGCCGCTCCAACACTGGCTCCACTATCAAGTCCCGAGATGGGCGTGGCAGAGCGGCTCGTGCCGGGTCCAAGTGACCCTGCACTGTCGCCAAACTCTCAGCTTGTGGTCGGACCCTTCGTTCCTGCAGGCAGGTGTTCCCCTAGAGAAAGTGTCCAGGCATTCTGTGGTCTCCACGGATGCCTCTGCCACTGGCTGGGGGGCCACGTACAACAGGCATGCAGCTTCAGGTCTGTGGACGGGGTCTCAACTGCATTGGCACATCAACTGCCTCGAGTTGTTATCAGTACATTTTGCACTGAGCCGCTTCAAAACGGCGCTACTAGGCAAGCATGCACTGGTCCGTACAGACAGCACTGCGACCGTTGCGTACATCAACCGCCAAGGTGGTCTACGCTCCCACCACATGTCACAACCCGCCATCTCCTCCTCTGGAGTCAGAAGCATCTGAGGTTGCTTTGTGCCGTTCACATTCCGGGCCTGCTCAACCGTGCAGCCGACGAGCTCTCACGGCAGCAGGTGCTACCGGGAGAATGGCAGCTCCATCCCCAGGTGGTCCAGCTGATTTTCAGGTGCTTTGGGACCGCACAGGTAGATCTGTTTGCCGCCCCGGACACGTCTCACTGCCAGTTGGACCCTCGGCACGAATGTTCTGGCACACAGCTGGCCCCAGGGCCTACGCAAGTATGCGTTTCTCCCAGAGAGCCTTCTTGCACAGACCTTGTACAAAGTCAGGGAGGACGAGGAGCAGGTATTGCTAGTTGCACCGTATTGGCCCAACCGGACCTGGTTCCCAGAACTAGTGCTGTTGAGGCCGGAAGAGAAGAGAGGGAGGTCACTGTGGATTGTCTCTAATAAAGCCTGAGAAAGACCCCACCTCTCCGGGTTTGCTTGACCAATGAGAAGGGTGGAATTTCTGGCGGGAGTTTCCTCTGTGGGGAGGATTTATGAGTCTTTGTCCTAAGCGTACTCATTTGAAATGGCATGCTGATTGGTGTCTGATGACGAAACTAAGAAAGATTCTTGTAATACTAATATGTTGCACAGCTATCGGCATATCGTGTACACAATCATTTCGATCTTCAAAGTACCCATATATAGAGACCAAACATGGTAAACGTGAGGTTACGTTAACTGTTGGTTCTATAATAAAATACATAGTATCAAGAGATAATAGCATCAACAGATAATAGTATTAAAAGACATAACACAAGACAGTAAATCATTCACAAAATGTTCTGGAATGCATGTTAAGTTCATGTTAATCAGTTCATCGATAAATGGATGCAGGAGAGTCTGTTCTAATATCTGAAGGTTTTGTAGCAGGGGCCTTGTTCACATTGCTTAGAGTCATAAAACCAACTTATCTGATCATTGTCATGGTAACCAAGACCTTCTTGCCCTGTTTGGGGGGATGGGGCCACAGATCCCCTGAGTGAGTTCTTTTGTTAATTTCATTTGTTAATTATCATTTGTTAAACTATAACCAATACTTGTGTCTGATTTGTCTCAGTCGTGTAGCGTCGAGGCTGAGGCGGTATTGGAATCCATTTGCGGGTGTTTATTAGCAGCAGGTTTTAGAGACAGAAACGTTAAGCCAGGCAATAGGTCAAAATCACAATAGCAGTCCAATCTAGTGACATACACAAGGGTAATCCAAAAGGCAGAGATGAGTAAACAGGCAAAAGGTCCAAACACAGACATCAGTCCAAAAACAGGCTACCAGAACAGAGGGGTAATCCAACAGGCGTAAATCAGAAAATCAGGCAGAATCATACACAAGATAAGCAGGCAGAAAACAATGGCAACGCTCGGTAAGGCAGATGAATTGGCAATACTTTGCAAAGTGCAAACACACAAACACTTCTTAAATACTGTTAAACCAGGAAATGAAAGTAGAAGCAGAGGGAGCGGTACACAGTCAATACTCAGGAGAAGGCTCCCTCTGCTGGCATGGCGTTACAGAACCCCCTCCCTTAGGAGTGCCTCCTGGCGCTCGACGTGGACGTCCCCGTGGTCGTGGTGCTGGTCGATCGGGTCTGGCACGATGAAAATCCTCGATGAGAGAAGGGTCCAGTATATCGCGGCCGGCTACCC
Source organism: Rutilus rutilus (assembly GCF_951802725.1). Taxonomy (NCBI): domain Eukaryota; kingdom Metazoa; phylum Chordata; class Actinopteri; order Cypriniformes; family Leuciscidae; genus Rutilus; species Rutilus rutilus. The sequence continues at coordinate 30,088,782 of NC_140210.1, read as the reverse complement.
ATGATCTCTCCTCAGGTCCATAGCTCTCCCAGTCCACCAGGTATTGGAGCTGACCCCCTCTCCGTCTTGAGTCCAGTAACTCATTCACCTTGTAAGCTGGAGTTCCATCAACGTCCAGTGGAGGTGGCGGCTCTCGAGCCTCAGCGTTGGGGTCAGCCCAAGAGTGGACCGGTTTGAGGAGGGAAACATGAAAGGATGGAGAGATACGATAATTAGCAGGAAGCTCTAATTGGTATGTGACCTCGTTTATTCTTTTTAGAATTTTGAATGGACCAACATACCTTGGACTGAGCTTCCTGCTCGGTAGCCGCAGCTTGAGGTCCCTGGTAGAAAGCCAGACCCGCTGTCCTGGTTGGTAGGGAGGATGTGGGCGACATTGCCTGTTGGCCTGGAGTTCTTGAACTCTTACAGCTCTCTGAAGACGGACGTGTGCACTGTCCCATACCCTCTCACTACGCCGGATCCAATCGTCCACTGCTGGGACCGATGAGGGTTCGCCAGACCATGGGAACAAAGGAGGTTGATACCCAAGGACGCACTGGAAGGGGGTCAGGCCAGTTGAGGAGTGAGTTAAAGAATTTTGTGCATATTCTGACCATGGGAGGAATTCCGACCAGCGGTGTTGTTCTCGGCTGCAGTATGATCGAAGATATCTACCTATTTCTTGGTTTAATCGTTCAACTTGTCCATTAGACTGAGGGTAGTATCCTGAGGTGAGACTGATGTTAATGTCCAGATGCTTACAGAAAGCTCTCCAAACTTGGGACGTAAATTGAGTTCCTCTATCACTGACAATATCATCAGGTATACCATAAATTCGAAAGACATGATGAAATAGTGCTTGAGCAGTTTCCATGGCAGTGGGGAGACCTTTTAGAGGGACCAACCCTCTGACAAGGATAGCAGTGAAGCTATTGGAGAGTGGTAAATCGGTCACAAAGTCAATTGAAAGATGGGACCAAGGACGTTGTGGGATAGGTAGTGGTTGGAGAAGACCAGAAGGTAACTCTTTGGGGGTTTTAGATTGGGCATAGACTTGGCAGGCTTTGATGTAAGTAGTGACATCCTTGGTCATCGAGGGCCACCAGAATGAGTTTTTCAGTAAGTGAAGAGTGCGAGATATACCTGGATGGCCAGAGCTGACAGAAGAGTGGACCCATTGCGTTACTCTATGACGTAGATCTTGTGGAACATACTGTTTGTCAGGAGGGCAGTTGTCAGGTGCAGGCTCTTGTAGTTGTTCCCTTTGTATTTCCTCCATTATGTCCCAGGTGACTGGGGCGATGACAATAGAAGGTGGGAGAATACATTCTGGTGTGATGCTTTCAGTGGGAAGATCGTGCCGCCTAGATAAGGCATCTGCCTTGCCATTCTTACTGCCTGGTCGATATGTCACTGTAAACTGGAACCGTGTGAAAAACAGAGACCAGCGAGCCTGGCGTGAGTTGAGTCGTTTGGCACTCTTGATGTATTCTAGATTCTTGTGGTCTGTTATTACTTGAAATGGATAGATTGCTCCTTCGAGCCAGTGTCTCCACTCTTCGATGGCTGCTTGCATGGACAAAAGTTCTTTGTTCCCCACATCATAATTCCTTTCTGCTGCGGTTAACTTTCTTGCATGAATGCACATGGATATAGTTTACCAGGTTGGCCATGACGTTGGGAGAGTACAGCTCCAACTCCACAGTCTGAAGCGTCTACCTCCACCACAAACGAGAGATCAGGATCAGGATGTTTTAAGATGGGGGCTGTTGTAAACCTTTCCTTCAAAGTATTGTATGCTTGGCTGGCCTCTTCAGTCCATTTCAGCTTCGAAGGTCTCCCTTTTAAGAGGGATGTCAGGGGTGAAGCAATCATACTGTAATTTCTGATGAAGCGTCTATAAAAGTTGGCAAACCCCAGAAACCTTTGAAGCTCCTTTAGGGTGGATGGTTGTGGCCATTCTGTGACTGCTTTGACTTTGGATTCATCCATTTTTACTCCTTGGTGACCGATGTGGTAACCCAGGAATGCAGTCTGTCTGACGTGAAATTCACACTTCTCTGCCTTGACGTATAGTCGGTTTGCGAGTAGACGAGAAAGGACTGTCTTGACATGGCTGATATGTTCATCCACAGATTTTGAGTAAATTAAAATATCGTCAATGTAAGCTATTACATACTGGTTCAGAAGGTCTCGGAAGATCTCATTAATAAACGACTGGAAAACAGCAGAAGAGTTGGCAAGTCCATATGGCATAACCTGGTACTCATAGTGCCCTCTAGTGGTGAAGAAGGCAGTTTTCCATTCATCGCCCTCTTTGATTCTGGCAAGTAGAAGCAGAGGGAGCGGTACACAGTCAATACTCAGCAGAAGGCTCCATCTGCTGGCGTGGCGTTACAAGTCGTTACAACGCCTTTATTATTGTTTTGAATAAGCGACCACTAGCAGCGAAACTTACATACTGGGTCTTAATTACACATATTGGAAAAAGTATTTTATTTAAATAAAATTCATTTTATTTTATTTTATAAAGTATATATAATTTAAATTTAAGTTTACTCCAACAAACAACTTTACTTTTCACTTTAAAAAAAAAAAAGAAAAATGTTCGCACCTTCATAAATAGTCATATTCACACACTCAAACTCCCTCACAGTGTGGGAACGCTGTTTCTTCACATTAAATCTTGTGATTTTGACTTTGTTGTTTAGCCAGACACAAGTGACAGCCAGTCTCTCCAACAAACCAATTACCAGTGTTATATCTTTTAGAATGCACTTCTCTTCCCAGCACGGAAATAATGAACGTTCTAACATTCCAGATGTGTTAAGCTGTATAATGGGGACTCTTAGAGTGGTGACTGAAATTCAGATGTGTTATTGGAAGCCTGCCATCAACATACACAAACATCCACCCAAACCCTCAGACAGGGATAACACTTTAAAAGGAAAGACTGGCAAACTAATGAACACTGACAGCACCCCCCAAGCTGTTTGCATTCCTGTCAAAATGCTAAGCAGTAAATAGATGGTGGAGTCACATATGCTTTTATCTCCACCAGCATGACGGAGGTTAAGAATGAAGCTGGGGATTCCCTTGCAGAATCAGTTATTGTTTAATATCATAAACCTTTCATTTAATTTCCTCTGATGTTATTCTAATCATATCTCAATAATAGGGTATGTTAGGAGCTGTCTGACAGAAATCATTACTTTGGAGATAATGAAAGTTTGCTTTTTGATCAAGTTTTATTAATATTGTATTTTGTGAGTGTAATAATCAATGAGGTGTGCAGAGAGAAATCACATTAATTAGCTGTCATTGAAAATCAAGCCTGCATAGTACAGTATGGTGCAGGGGTGTCAAACACATGGCTGTCAAAGGGTCTCAGATTTACATTTACATTTAGGGCCCTATTTTAACGATCTAAGCGCATGGTCTAAAGCACACGGCACACGTTCACTTAGGGCGTGTCCGAATCCACTTTTGCTAGTTTAACGGTGGGAAAAATGGTCGGCGTGCCAGGTACATGGTCTAAAAGTGTTGTCACTATTCTCATAATGAGTAATGGGTGTGTTTTGGGATTTACGTGCGTTAAACCAATCAGAGTCTCATCTCCCATTCCCTTTAAATGCCAGTTGTGCTCACGCCATGGCAGATTAGCTATTTACATGACGGAATTTGATAGTGGACCGAAGCTGACTCCAGAGCGCAAACGGAACTGCTCGTGCGCGAGGTAAAAGTGCGCAAGCAGACCATCTACGGGACAAGCTGGATTCCACCATATCTTTATATACACAATAATAATCTTTTACATTATAATCCTTTTATTTTAAATATTTGGCATGGTTGTGGGCTGCTATGCATCCCTGTGTGTTTAATAAGCAGAGTGTACGCGTTGTGGACCTGCCTATAGGCGCACATTACTAATGTGCTCATTAAAATAAAAAAATAAAATAAAAATAATTGGCTCCATTGACTTTAGACCAGGTTTCAGTTGGTCAATGGCGCAGTCTATTTCTTTTTTTTTTTTTTATGAGGTTAAGTGCTCACGGAAGAGATGAGTTTTCAGTTGTCTTTTGAATGTTGTCAGGGATTCTGCATTCTGGATGAGGGTGGGGAGATCATTCCACCAGCATGGAACCGTGAATGAGAATGTTCTGGAGAGTGATTTTGTGGCTCTCTGTGATGATGGTACCATGAGTCGTCGCTCATTGAACGATCGTAGGCTTCTGGTAGGGATGTAGACTCGTAGGAGTGAGTGAAAGTAGGAGGGAGCTGAGCCTGTGGTAGATCTGTAAGCAAGCGTCAATGCCTTGAACTTGATGCGAGCAGCGAGTGGTAGCCAGGTGGGCTCGTTGAAGACAAGACGAGCTGCAGCATTCTGAATCATTTGTAGAGGTTTAGTTGCACATGATGGAAGTCCAGCCAGAAGAGCATTGCAGTAATCGTCTAGAATTGACCAGGGCCTGGACAAGAAGTTGTGTTGCATGCTCAGTTATGTTGTGCAGTGCAAACCTGCATGATCGAGCTGTCTTTGTAATTTGGTCTGTGAAGGTCAGCTGGTCATCAAATATTACTCCAAGATTTCTGACCGACCTTGATGGGATGATTGATGATGAATCTAGCTGGATAGTGAAGTCGTGCTGCAAAGACGGATTGGCAGGGAGGCGGAGAAGCTCAGTCTTTGCCAGGTTGAGCAACAGGTGATGTTCCTTCATCCATGCCGAGATGTCCGCCAGACAGCTTGAAATCCATGCAGCTACTGTGGGATCATCTGGTTGAAATGAGAGGAAGAGCTGTGTGTCATCAGCATAGCAATGGTTAGAGAAACCATGTGCCTGTATGATGTGTCCCAGTGATGTGGTGTAAATGGAGAAGAGGAGGGGTCCAATAACTGAACCCTGTGGAACCCCTGTGGTCAGTTGATGTGCTTTGGATACCTCGGTTCGCCATGCGACCCTGAAGGATCTACCTGTGAGATAGGACTCAAACCAGTGCAGAGGAGTACCTGTGATGCCCAGTGATGAGAGGGTGGATATAAGGATCTGATGATTCACAGTGTCGAAGGCAGCAGACAGATCCAGGAAAATGAGAACTGAAGATTTGGAAGAAGCTTTTGCGATCTGTAGGACTTCTGTGACCGACAGTAATGCAGTCTCAGTTGAATGTCCTTTCTTGAAGCCAGATTGGTTGACATTCAGCTGGTTGTTCAGAGACAGGATGGATGTTACTTGGTTGAAAGCAACTCGTTCAAGTGTTTTCGCAATGAATGGTAGGAGAGAAACAGGTCTGTAATTCTCTACAAGTGATGTATTTAATGTTGTTTTTTTAAGCAATGGAGTTACCTGAGCCTGCTTGAATGCAGTAGGGAAAATTCCAGTATGGAGGGATGCGTTGATGATGTGGGACAGATGTCTTGCTGTTGTCTTTGATGCACTTGCATGTGTAAACCAGGTACAGTTGGTTGCCTGATTTGTGAGTACCTGTGGTGATGAGCCGTTTGAGATCGAATGAGGCTAGGAGAGAGATGAGTATGTTGCATACGGCTTCTCTAGATGAATGTTGAAATCACCAAAGACTACAAGTTGGGTGACATCCTCAGGGAAAGAGGACAGAAGCATATCCAGCTCCTCCACAAAGCTTCCCAGTTGTCCTGGGGGCGATATATGACTACAATATGGTTCTTACTGGGAGTTGTAAGCGTAATAGCATGATATTCAAACAAGTTGTTATTGCATAGAGAAGAGAGAGCTGAGTATTTCCAATCGTTAGAAATGAGAAGACCTGTACCCCCACCCCTCCCAGACTAGCGAGGGGTGTGAGAGAAAGAGAAGTTTCACAACAGGTAAAAGGGATCAATCAATGAAACACTGGAAACCTGGGACAAACAGAAACTGAACAGAAAACTCAGGGGCTGTTTACACAACACCGTTTTCAACTAAACACTTTGGCCATTCATTTACACGACAACGTTTTGGGTGCCTGAAAACACAAAGATTTGAGGAAAAACAATTTAAAAATAAATTATGCTAAAAAAATATTAAGAAATATTAATATCTTATTGGGTTACATTCAAAATAATCTGTTTTTATCTGAAATTCATGCTGCATATATGTATCATATAGAGCAGGACCTTCTTTTAATTGGCTTAAAAGAGTACATACTTTTAGGGCGTAGTATAAGTAGGTGAATTGGGACGCAGCAATAGGCTCCATCTGAATGCATGCTGCTTCCCTACTATATAGGACTAAATGTACTTTTTTAATGGTCTCCATTATAATGTACATATATCTCCATTCTCCACATAAATCTCATCCTCAGCATAGTACACATGTGCCAGAACAAGACAGAACAAGAAAAACAACAACAGACACCTGCATTGATGTGATTGAAATACATTTTTATTGCTCATAACTTTTGGATGGAAATAGTGCAGATACTGGGCAAGACTCTTTCTAGTGTGCATGTGTTGCTACCTGTGTTCACTATCAAATGGAGTATAGTTTAAAAGGCTAACCCTGCGTCTAAATATGACTACTTATATTATATATATAGTAGATGAAAAAAAAAGTATGTGAGCTGATTAGTATGTCCAAATTAATAGAATTTATAAAACAGTAGTAACCTAATATTTTTGCCGAGATTCTGAAGTGTGCATCCAACAGACACATTACTATACCATGAGATACAGCGAATGGCAGTGAAGCAGCTATGCTATAGGTTAAATTACATTCTTTTTTTAAAGGACGCGAAGTAAGTTTCAAACCAAATGTAGCACCCACTATATGCAATTTCGGATGCAGCTTATGTGTTCGATTGTGTGTGTATGCTTAACCGAAGTATACTTAAAGCTTTATTCAAAAGGAGTACCTACTCAAGAGAGTATGCCATTTAGGACATAACCATAAAGATGAAAGATGAAGGTATCAAAACATTGCACCCTCATAATCAGATGAATGGCTAACGGGGTAATTATCGCAGAGTCTTTACCCTTGGCCTGAGCAGTTGTTCAGCATCACATAAACCTCCGTCAAGCTTGATAAGACATTTAAAAGTTAGAGATTTAACATTTGTCACCACCAGCAAACGGCAAGGACTCTTGAGAACCTGACTATACATGCCCGGGGCTCATAATTCATACTAAGAGAGGCAAAACACTGTGCAAGAGGGACATGATGGACACACACTCGCTCTCTTTGTGGCTCGTCATATGCAGGTAGGCTTCTGACACCGTAGCGGTGGCTCTGAAAACAAACGCGGTGACAGAAGAGTGTGGCGGGGCTCGAGAGGTCCATAAATAACGGTAATTACGCGTGACGTGCTCACTGGCGGCTGACCTCGGGAGCTGACGGCCATGGGTGCACATCCGTGACTCGCACACTAGGCAATATGGGCGATTGAGTGGAAAGCAGTCGAGACTACAGGAGGGTGGAGGAGAGCAGAAAGGGAGAGAGAGAGAGAGAGAGGACGAGAAGAAGCAGGGGAGGGATATGGGGAAGGCTAATGTATGTTATGGCTCCTGAGTGCTAAGTGCAGCTGTAAGCTTCACAGGAACATCAAAACACAATTGACTGGCTGAGCACTGAGCCCTCAGAGTACAGCTGGTGAAGAGATAGAGAATGACAGAGAGCGAGAGAGGAGAGAAAACCGGATGACTCACATCTCCCTGCATTCATACGCTTTGAATACTTGATGACAGCCTTAAGGTTACATTGAAAAGCCTGAGTTAATCTCAATATGTAGTTCATTAAAAATCTTGATTATCTTGGCCTTTCAAACAGTTTTTTTTTTTTTTTTTTTTACTTTTGTTTTGGTTAAGTTCTTTGGTTAAGTCTTCTTTTTTAGTCAGTTTTACTCCTATGATTGAAATGGCATCTAATTTTATCTGATGAAAATGCAATTGGGGGTTAGGTGCCTTGCTCAAGGGCCTCAGTCGTTTCCTGCCGGTAAAGGGTAACAAGGTAACAAGTCGGGTAACAAGTCCGACTCTCTAACCATTAGGCCACAACTGCCCTCATGAAAGAATGAAAAAAGCATGAATGAATCTTATGATTGCTGATTACTTCACACTACCCCACATTAGCTATACAATCTTATGTTGTAACTTAAGACACTGTTACTGCACATGAATGTTGTTAGGCTAATGGAAATCTTACTTATTTTATCTGATTAAACGTCTGTTGGAGCAAATTATCTAACTTTAACTTATGCAGTGACTTTCGTAAAAGTTAAGGAAACCTAAAACTTAAACTTACTTCAAACAGGGTAGCCAACTTTGGAGTTCAGCTTGGAGTGAGAATTACTCCAGCAGGGGAATAATTATTCTTAAGCTTGTGATTCAATATTGGATTCATTTGGATGTATGAATATATCTATATAAATATTATGTACTCAATAAAAATAAAAAAATAATCTGAATCATTGGTCCAATACATTTTTTTTATATTAAAACAATTAGATGCACAACGCCATTAAGACACTAAATTTGTTGATAAGAATAACATTGCTTTAAAAAATAAATAAAAATAATTCCGTAAAAGATTAATTTAACACGTCTTTTGTTTATTTTCGTTTGCTTCTAAGAGCCTAAAGCCAAAAGTTCTCTATTTAGTATATGGCGCTTCCTCGTTCTTTTTCGCCTTAAATAGAAGTGAAGAAATGAATAAATAAAGTGACCTTTGCATAGTAAAGTGCAATCGTATGCTCTTAAAACGACAGTAGAGGTTATCTGAGTCTTCTCAGGTTGTATAAAGACTTCACCATAGTCCAACAGGGAAGTGCTGTCAAAATTTTCAGAGGCTTTTTAAAAAAGGTTTTGCTGCACCAATACTGGGGAGACTTTAAGGCTTCCAGTATATTATAAACCCATGGGTGAGTTATATAAGAACTGCATTAATCCCTCTCACTCTATCTAGCCATCTTAGCTATCTCACAACTTCATGCTCAATGTTTTCTTGGCTCTGTCCTTGCAAAGTTCACTGCCTCAGATTATGCGAGAACATTTTATTTCAGCAGAGTGCAAAAAAAATAAATAACCGTCACAAAATAGCGTTCTCATTTTATTCAATCTGGCCACCCACTGTTGTCTTTGACAGCAGCTTGTCATGTTTCCCAACTGTTCAGTTTCAACCCCTTTGATGAATTGCCATCGTCTTTTTGCTAATTAGCAAACTTCCCTGCCATTCACCTGAGTGGAAAACAGATCTATCACAAAACTGAAAAAAAAAAGAAAATGTTTGACACTTCAAGACATACAGAGGAACCACTTAATCCTAAATAGCCAAGAGTAAAACCAGAGCTTCTTCTGCCCTAGCGATAATTGAATACGTGACTTGGAGGGTGGTCAAGGTCATGCAGGTGAACTGATAGTGAATTGAAAGGTTATCGCCGGAATGTCAGTCACAATATGTAAGGCATCATGGCTGGCTGGTGGTGTCAGATGGTTGCTTCTTTTAGAGCTCATAAGCCATACTATGAGAAAGAAGAGGTACTTTTACAGAGATCTCTTCTTGTCAGTGACTCCCATGGGAGAGTTTCTATGCAAGGGTGCGTCAGAATGTTCTGGTCAGAGGATTTTTGTATTGCGTCTTGCTCATGCTGTTGGCTGAGTACAAAACTGTGAATGTGTGTACGTGTGCACGTCGTAAGGAATTCAAAGTTACCAGCATACCAGTGTTTATTTTATAGATTCTGATTAAGAATGCAAGTTTGTAAGTGCATTTGGTGCAGTGTAAAATATTGTCAAGATTAAACAGCAATTACTTGCAATAAAACTTTACTGTGAAATCAATGCAGGCTAGGACATTTCAAAGCACAATACATAATATATTGTGTTGCTTTGTGGGTTAATATTGAAAATAGTTGTTTCATTTTAAGTCACCATTATGGTGATTATTGTTTCCCCTGGAAACTTGAAAGTTATTTTATTTTGATTACTTTCTCATAACTGGTTTAAGTCGTTTCACTGTCACATGGAGTTAAATAGCTAAGAAATTGACTATTGCGACTTAGTCTCTGCTGCAGAACACAACTAGGTCTTCAGCCCTGCTCCTGGGGACCCACTTTCCTGCAATTGTTATTTCCAACCTTCAGTTTACCTGGAGCCTCATTTATAAATGTTGCGTACGCACAATTTTTTTTTGCAATTTTACATGCACATGTCGTTATTTATAAAAATAAACTGCGTAAATATGTGTGCACCGTGGACACTCCTCTTTTACTGGCATGAGTGAAGTAAACTGAATGATTTAAACTCTGTTTTACATCTGATATAGCCTACATATTTAGATTAAATATGCCACTCTCATTGATAGAGTTTCATGAAATTTCATGAAATCATTATCCAAAAGTATTTTTTTTTTTTTATATGAATTTAAATAGAAATATTTGTAGTGGATGCGTTGCTTTTGAGCACCTTTCCTGTGGAATGCTGTGTTTTAATGTTTTAACTAAAGCGAGGATTGCTTGGCACATGATAATTCCTTTTTAAATTGTGTTCTAAATAACTCATGTTCTGAGAAAAAAAATGTGCGCAAAAAATGATCAATGATGCGCACTTGACTTCGTCTGCAGAGTGCTTAGCAATATAATGACATACAATGAAGGACCTACTCTGTGATCAAATGGTCCATTGATCCGTTTGACTAGGTCTAATGATACAGTACTGTACAACCTCTGCTGAACACAGGTGTACTTTTGGTGTTGTATCATGCACAGACATACAGGAGCCTAATGATAACCACTTTTGTGGTCTCCCCAATATTATGAAATATACCATTGTATTTGAAGGATATAATTTGAAGGAAATTGTAAGATATGTTATTTTTAAAATATTTTGTCAGACAATTATTTTACAGTGAAAAAAAGAAAGAAAGAAAAAAAGCATTAAATAAAATAAGCATTCCATTAAAATAGGCCTATATAAACATCCTAAAATATGCGTTTACCTTACATGCAAAACTGCATACATTTGTATATATACATTGTATATATGTATATATATATATATATACAGTATATATACACATGATAAATATTTGTTGTTGGACATTAGATGTGCCTTATTTAGAATTTTAAACCTACAAATGTATTTTTATGATAGAAATAACTGTAAAGGGACTATTGTAATGGGGTAAATCAAGTGTAGGCTAATATAGCCAATTACTAAGCTCAGATTCATCTTACCAGTTAAAATGTAGTCTGTGCTTTTGTAATTATTTATTTTAAATTTTGTGATTTTAACTTCTGCTTTAATAAGCTTTTTTATTTTATTTTAGATTGTAATGTTCTAATGTTCCTCTAATAACCATTCAAATGTACTACAGCTGCCAAATAAAACCAGAGAGAAATGTATTCATAAATCTTTAAACCTATCTAATTAAATCTTGGGCACAAAACAAAAATAAAACCTGGATAATATATATTGTGTGTATATATATATATATATATATATATATAGGCTACAATGATAAATGAGACACTATAGACCTACAAACGTGTTAAATTATATTGTATACTATCAGTTGTTTATGTAAAAAAAAACAGTCGACAAAACTAAATGTTTTGTATGTGTAATACGTTATGTTTTGATTAACAGATTATAAACATTTACTTTGCACCCTTAAAACCTTGGCAAGAGTTTACGTCAAAGATTTATATCAACTTAGAAATTAAATGAGCTTTCCTGAAAATAATGTTTTAGTATAATAATAAATGTGTAGTTTTACAATCCATTCATTGTGTTTCCAATCTTTAAAATAATACAGTGATAAGACAGTAATTATGTGACAAACATGTTTTATTTTGTTATTACACTTATGTAATTACATGTTTTTATACACTTATGTTTTTTATACACTTATGTTATTATTGATGTTCAACAATTGAGAAACATGCATTTAAGTCCCTCTGAAGTCCCTCTGTCATCAGCTCATCAGTTCTCAGTCTGTCAAATGTGTCCGAAAGAAACAGTTCTCGGTTCTGTACTGGTGATCCGAGAACCGCTGTACTTGTACGTTCGGTAGTGTGCGCATGCTCAGTTTCAGCTGCTCGTGCTCATCACTTCTCTCAGCACAACATGTCTCAGTTTAGTGAACTGTTGGGATTTACTGGAGTAACATATACTTCAGGCATGTCCAAAAGTACTGGTTCGACCGGTTCACTCAAAAGAACAGGTGTTGTGCTGAATTTCGACTCCCCTTCGCGTGCACGCTCATGACGTCACTTCACTAGCCGCAGCTGTCTTTTTTAATGTTCTTCGCCGGTAGAAACAACACAAAAACTCTCAGAAAGAGCATGAGAGCAAGGCACACTTTCCTTCCCGCTCTGAAACAGTGACCTTACTAATGTGCTCTGCATCTCCAATGTTAGCCTATATAGAAAAATGTGCAATGAACGAATGAACTGCACTGCAAAAATGCTTTTCTTACTTAGCCTTTTTGTCTTGTTGTTTCCAGTCAAAATATCTACAAATTCTTAAATCAAGATGCATTTACAACATAAGAAAAACTCTGGGTTTACCGAAGAAAACCTGCTCCCGACCAGGTTAGGTTCACAGAGTAAGTTACCATGGTAACTGACTCTGAGTATAAGTTACCTCTCTTTCAGAAACAGGCTTGACTTACTCTGCTTTCTCGGGTTTGACATACCTCCCATTCTGAAATGGAAAACCAGAGTTTCCCTCATTTCAGGGTTAACATACTCAGAGTTTTCACTTAACCTCCTTTCTGAAACAGGCACCTGGAGATACAAACTCCACATCAACAAAAATGCAAACAAAGAACTGCGAGGACTCAAGGCTTAAATAAACAAGGGAGGCTAATTAACAGAACAGGGAACAGGTGTGTGCTAAATTAACAAGAATAACTAGGAACACAGACTGGCAGGCAGACAGAGAAAACCAAAACTAAGGGTGCGTCTCAATCAGCTCCCTAGTTCAGTAGTCAGGGCACTGTTCAGGGATTCAGACATTTTAAGGGCTCTCTCATAGCCTGACGTCGTCATACTCAGATTCTAGTCAGAATGTGAGTCTGATACTGTTCCATAGAGATTTGATTATGGGGTGTGTCTCAACCGAACCAGGAAAAAAAAAACCTCTGCACTCAATTGGATAGACCTACAACCAATCAGAGCAACGGAGTAAATGACGCATGTTCTTCATTCATATTTTCAACCAACAAAATGTCGCGGCTCTCTGTTCCTCTTTTAAAATGAATGCGCTGTGGATATCTTCTATAACAGACGCGATGGCGGAATCTACACATGATGTTTCATAAACAAAGTTCGGGAGGAACACGTACAAATAATCAATCTAATATCAACTTGTCATCAAACAATACCATGTCTAACGTTACCCTATCTATCAGCATGAGGAAGCATATTCACTCTGTCAACTTACCTAACACTCCTTGACAGTTTTCCAGCATCCCTCCACCACCCCGAATCCTCACTCTTGTCTTGTTCTCTCACAACCAGGAATATCACAACCATATAATATTTACGCATTTATTCTATCGACTTATTTGTGTGAAATCTTATACGCATTTATTCTATCTGACTTATTTGTAAATGTGAACTCGTGAAATCTCAATTCTCCAGAAGCAGTCGTCTTTGTTATAAACTAATTCAAATCAAGCGCTCTTTGGTGACGTGGATGATTACGTTACCGTTGCTCATCTGTCCATCATCGTATAAAGCCCGCCCTGACAATTTGATTGGTCCGAACAATTTTTGTTCGGGCATAATAGCTCCTCAACGGAGCGAGTCCAGACCGAACTTCCCGACCAAAAAATGTTGTGGGCGGGGTTCGGGCTGGCACCCAGGCTAGCTCTCTCAATCAAAATCCTACAAGTGCACTGAAACATTCGGTCCCTAATAAGTCCTAAAATGCACTGTGTAAACTAGAGAACATTGATGCTCACTATGGTACCTTAACTGAAGTTCTGAAGCACGAAACATAAATCACATGAGCCAACGCACTACACATAACGACACGCAATAGATGTTTTTCAAAATACAAACCATTATTTATTTATATGTCAGCATAAACATACATCTAGACAGGTAATGAACATAATCTAGCTAACATTTATAATTTATTTACGGCTGAAATGTTGCACGTAGATACAAGCAAAGTATTTATCATACCGTACTTTAAATAACAGTAAAATATAATGTCAGAAAGATATCAGTTCTGCTGTTGTTTATAAATACCAATAGTGATGTTGTACAATGAGGACGTTGTCATGTTGCCGGAAATCAAGCGTAGCGTCAGTTCTGGCAGGTCACGTTAGTCAAGCTCCCATCAGCTGACTCTCAGCTGATCCACGTCTACCTATAGGAATACGACGCCTATCACTGAATACATTTATAAGCTCCTTCAGTATTATCAGCAGCTATCTCGTTTCTCAGGAGCTAATTACCCTCCTCCATCCCCAGCTCCTCCTCTCGTCAGTCAGGATTTGGCATTCTAATTCCCCTTGAATCAGAATAAATTAAATAAAAATCTTGAATTAATGATATCTGCAATACATTCCTGTTGGTTCTGTTCTGTTTATCCTAAGGGGGGCTATTGCTGCTACCCCTGCTCTTATCCATGCTAAGGCTGCATGGATGCGCAGGGAGTGCTTGCCCAGAACAGAACCACACCGCCAATCCAAACTGTATGCTAATTGTCAATCGTATTTGATGATAGTGGTCCTGACAGAAATAGAGTCATCAGTGTACTAATGTGTAGTGATCCAGCGTACTTACTGCCCTTACCAGTGCCCAATTTGTGTACACGATATACTGATTCATGAGATAAGGAGCTGATTGAGATGAACCCTAAAACATAAACGGACTGAACATACACATGACAAGGGTACAAGGGTAGACGACTCTGCTTGCATCCACCTGTTTGTCGAGATGAGAGGTAATTCACATAGTGCACCTGGATAGTGTAATGTCATTACTAATCACCCTGACACTGACGCTTTGACTCTGAGTGACAAAGTACCGACAACATGTGAGGAAAGAAGTGGCGGTATGTAAGAAAAAGTGAAGGTACGCTAAAGATAAAAATATAGAAGTGGCAGTATTGAGCACTGGTGCGTATCGGCCAACTTTGAGCACTGGTACTCGCTCATTGTGTATGTAGCCTATATATATATATATATATATATATATATATATATATATATATATATAAATTATTATTATTATTATTAGGCTATATATATATATTTCTTTATTTATTTTTACAAAAAAAGTTATATAGTGTACAAATTCTCCATCCAAGTATATCTTTTTCTGTTGAATAATGCAAGTCTTCTGAAGCCAATGGCAATTGTGGGTAGTAGAACGAAAGACAAGATTCAGTAAAAATCATTCATGAGAGTTCATGAGAGAAGTAGCAATGTCACGGTGGAGCAGCTAGGCTCGTAACAAAACCAAAAATACAAAAAAAAGAAAAAGACATGAATGAAAAGGAACAAAACAAAAATGTTGCTGTGAAGCTGCAGCAGTTAGTAAATAAACATCATGCTTCCATGCAGTTGTCAGTATTCCTAGACAGAGTGCGAATTACCCCACCATAATTGGGGGGTACTGCTCCTTCACTTCTTCTATGACCATCATGGTCCACTACCATATTGATATGGTCCTCTGCATATGGTGTGTATGTGCAACACACATACAAGGTCTAAACATGCGACAAACTGATAATCAGTAGGCTACAGAATATCTCATTGTTATTATATATCCAAAAGAGAACTGTTTTGATCAACTCCCAAAAGATAGAAGTTAAGTGCACTGAAATACCATTCTAATTACTGGTAAAAGTAATACCTTTACAAGAAGCCTATTGCCTATTTCAGGGTTTTTCCTGGCTCAAAATGAGGCGGAGGTGGTAAAATCATAATAATGTATTTTAATAATAAGATAATTAAATGTGTATTTTATTTTTTAATCATATAGCCTAATGTGTTTCCCACATTTTTTTGTTGGTGGAGCTTGGTATCTCTAGGTGGGTCTGGGGGCATGCCCCCCCCGGAAGAAAATTTTGTACATTTTAAAGATAAATTCATTAATCTGGTGCACTTTGAGTCACCCGAATCCATTGTTAAAAATAAATAATCCACCCGCAAACCGCCCATATTGTTTGATTTAGATATCTGCATCTGATCATCACATTACAATTATTCAAATTCTTAGTGTTAAGCATGATAATATGGTAACATATCACACTGAAGTAGGCTGCTTTAAAATGAACATTTATTTAAAATAAAAGTTCTTCTTTTGGAAAAATTACATTTCCTTAATAGCTTAAACAGAGGCTTTACTCCCTTCAAACTTAAATTGTCAATGTTTCATTACATCACTGTTTGAAAACACTCAGAATAATGTTTTGTACCTTTATAAAGGGCATTTTCCCCTCATTTCTATTAAATGTATGCTCCATCTTTCATTTCAAATTCTTAAATTTGATAAATATATTCAATTTAAATAATTAGACACTAGGCTGTTACCAATAAAATTAAATAATTTACATTGAAAAATTATAACTGTATTAAATTAGATTATTTTAAATATTTTTGAATACACAAATAAGGAATGTTGAAAAGAATGATACTTTTTGAAACTAGCGTTTTGTCATTCAACGTTGACACTTGCTTGAGAAGTTGAAGTCGTTCTCTATCTCCGTTGCTTCTAACCACGGTGGTTAAAAATGGTATGGTCCACAATAGGGGTGTCTGAAATCGCTTTACATTAAAATGTTCCTACAGTGAAAATAAGAGTTGACTTGTATTGTAACTGTAATTATATTTTTTCACAATATCAGAAAAATTATCTGACCCCCCCAAAACTGATATTTCTGTCCCCCCAGTACCCCCTGTACCCCCTGTAATTCGAACTATGCCAGCAACACCCCGGTATTTGTTTGAATGTTGAGCCGCAGCTTGTTAGATGCTGATGCAACAGAAACCAATCAGCTGTGCCATGTAGATAATGCTGTGATCGCTACCAAATGAGTCAAAGACTTATCAGCCTGCACCATCTAGAGTTTCATGCCAGAACTAGGTAATTACTAGTAGTTACACTGCCAAATTAAAGCCATATAGTGCAAAAAGGAATAAAATAAATTAAATTATATCATACATTGACACTCATGTCGTGAATATATACCAAAGTAGGTCTCCAAAAATATCACATAATTTGCCTACCCCTATCTGTCAGTCACATTCAACGTTATGTCGAGGACTGACAAATGGGGTCTCACTTGGGAGCCCCAATCACCTCTGAGTTTTAGAAAAAAAAATGGCCTGTTTCCTGTCCTCATCTGACGGCCACAGTCACTGTGTCACATGTCTGGGCCAGGAGCATGCTGAGACAGTACTCGTGGAGTGTTCATGTCCTCACTGTGAGAACTTGACCATGTCAACACTTCCGTCGCAACTCTCCTTCCTCGTGAAGGTTATTCACTTGTTCCTGCAAAGTGCCGCCCCCTGGCGGAACCGTCCATGTCTCCGATCCAAGGCCTATGAGACAAATGCAGCTCTGGCTGCTAAGGCTTACAGTGTCGCAGGACAGGCTGCCTCTGCCTTGCATCCTGCAAGTACACCAGGCCTCCTGGTGCACCACAGCATCCTGCAAGTACACTCAAAGAACTGCACAAGGGTAGTTCTGAGCAGTGCCTTCGTTGCTCTCCAGGTGACTCCCTCACTTGGTGAACACTGGATTGAGTTTCCTCCGAGCATCCTTCGACAGTCAGATGTGGCAGAGGTGTCCAACTCCAGGCCCAGTATTCGAGATGCATGCGTAGTTGGTCAGCCACTGTACTGGGCTAGATGCCCAATATGTTGTAATCCCAAATGTGTTCCATACGTATAGCACTGCTCCACGGGTCAGTGTATTTCCACATGGTCCTCCCTATGGGTAGGATGTGGCCTCCACCTGGACTAGGTTCACTTCCCCAGTGTTAACAACTATGGTCATGGCTGAAAGGAAAAATAGGAAGAGAGCTGAAGCATCTCTTCTCGTAAACTAACATATCAGGAACAACAGCTACAACCATCTCCATGGTAAGCCCTGTCACTTACCTCCCATTTGTCAGTCTTCTATATAATGTCTAACATGACTGACAGAGGGCAATATTTCAGATACATGTATTTAAAATACGTATTTGAAATACAAAATATTTTTGTAATTTTGTATTTTAAAGCTTTTGGAAAAAAATCAAATGTAATTTGTAATGAGTATTTTTGTATTTTCAAAATACATAAAATTCTTTCAGCCAGTCAACCTCTTTATCAGGGTACTGATTTCGTGCTTCAACTAGTTCAGACACGCCAACCCCAACATTCATGCATGTGAGCTGCAGTACAACTCAGCATTGGATCAGCAATTTTTCTGGAATAAAGTGAAGATGTCATGATCAATTCTACTTGTTGATTAAAGTTAAATAGTGCATTATTCAGATTTGCCTTCAGTTAATATGAAAGAATAAAAGAGCACAGACAAGTGGGAAAATAGTGTAAGCCAATCAGTCTTGATCGGTTGTTGATTTTTATCAACTAGCTTGTCAAATGTGTTTAAAGCATTACTGCATGTTAAGGCTGGGTGATATGGCACTACATATCATAGCGATGATATAAAGTGTGAATTGATGGAACTTTTTCTAAATTGTTTAAATAGATAGGCCTATTTGTGGGGTAAGGAAATTTATCCGTGCAGCTTTTAGTGGGCAGGAATTATTGGAACGTTAGAGTGGAAAAAGAAGCACTGATGAATGATACACCACAAAAATCTTCAGCTTTTAGTTTTATTGTTCATAAAATTAAATAAAAATGATATTCTGATTTAAAATTTTAGATAAACTTTCTAATTTGAAAAAACTTACAGAAACAAATGACCTTTACATAAAATAAATATAAAATGACTATACTTAAAAAGCATGGGACTACCTAAAAAAAAAAAAAAAAAAAAAAAACAAGCCTCAAAAGAGTTTGAAATTCAGTTCATTGCTGTGGTATCAAAAACTGATAGTGCAAATTGTGAAACCATGATATATTTTGTTACTGTGAAGTAAAATTAAGATTTTGGTCATATCGCCCATCCATATTATTTGCTAGATAGCAGAAAAGGTTTCCACAGTTTTACATACAGTATGAATTTTTTAATTGTGTTCACCACAAGTCTAGACTGTGTAGACAATGTAGACTACATTGTAACCTGGTCAAAAATATAGTATATAAATAGCTGCTATTTTGCATTTTTGCTTAAGAAAGAAAGAAAGAAAGAAAGAAAGAAAGAAAGAAAGAAAGAAAGAAAGAAAGAAAGAAAGAAAGAAAGATATAAGGTTAGGAATTAAAAGTCAGTAAGCCTATGTTTTTTCTTCATTCACTGTGACCTATACCTGCATCGGTTGGCCAATTTCACATGTATTTTGAAAATACAAAATACTGTATTTGTATTTAAATAAATAAAAAAATCACACAGTATTTTGTATTTGTATTTAAATACATTTTTACACGCAGAGTATTTTGTATTTTTATTTTAAATACATTTCCATGTATTTATGCCCATCTCTAGAGACAGGGAACGTCTTGGTTACTGATGTAACCCTCGTTCCCTGATGGAGGGAACAGAGATGTTATGCTATAACCCTGAACCACCACTGAATGGCAGATACACCATCTCGGCTCCTTAGCATAAACCTAAATGCGTGCTGCCATCTTATATACCCATATGTACAGGGGAGTGGCTCTGCATGCAAATTCCACTTGCAAATTCCATTGTCCATTTTTCTAAAATTCAGAGGTGATTGGGGCTCCCAAGTGAGAACCCATTTGTCAGTCTTCTACATAAACCCTCCATCAGGGAACAAGGGTTACATTTATCAAGCAAGACTTTTTTTTTGTTTTTTTTTTGACAAGGCAAAGTTATAAAAAGCCATGTGGTGTAACTCCACCCCCCCAAAAAAGTTTTTTTATTTTTTTTTAATTTAATATTCATTATATATATAATTTTAACCAGTGTAACGTCCCTCCTCATTGTGTCGCCTATCATTTACATCATATACGCGCAACCATCGATTTCAGTTTTTCTTCCGTAGAAACCATGGAATCACCACAGACACTTAAATATAATATGTGTTCAATTAGACGGGTGAGCAACTGTTTGGATACCGTTATCGACAGAAAACTCATCATTGTTATACTGTATAGCTCAAACACGGTTAGTCTTATTGTTTGAATCTCTTGTTTTCTTGATTTACCGCCAGTAACATGTTTGTACCATGCCTCAGAGACAATACTATGTTATGATGATCCGAAGACTGCAGACTACTGAAGAAGACGAAGACGAAGATGAGGATGATGTAGACCGAAGAATGAAGACACAGGGATGTTATGAGGATCCGAAGACTGCAGACTACTGAAGAAGACGAAGATGAGGATGAAGACGAAGATAAGCTGAGACCTCAGGGGAGAAATAGAGCATGGCCTCATGAGCTAACGGGGCTATACGCTAACATAAATTTCTCTTTCTCTCTCTCTCTCTCTCTCTCTCTCAAAACACGTCCATTTCATAAAAACTACCAGACATACCTTCTCACTTGCCTCAGGAGTCTATATTAGCCTCTGAGAGCTTTTTTTTTTTTTTTAAATCAGTTTACAGATGGCACAAAAATAGCACATTTAACAGTATTTTTCTGTAAAAGTACATAGTACATAAGGGAACTTACTGTCAACCAATTAATAGGTTTTTATGGGTAGAATTAGGGCTACAATCTATTTTTTTTTTTTTTTTTTTTTACAGTGCTCATACTGCATTTCACATCTAATCTGAAGGAAATTTTGAATTGTGAATGTGTTATATTCATATGCAGCTACTAGCTACTATAAATTATTCTGTTCATTTATAATAAATAATAACTAAGTTCATGAACAATAAGAGGTTTTTAATGTTAATAATAAAACAATAATAAAACATTTTGTTAGTCAAAAATAGTGATGTGTAAGTTCATTTTATGTCATTGTTTAAAGCTTTTTATGCCCTTTTTATTGCGAGATTTGAAGACAACGTAGTTAATTGATATTTGTATGGTTAAAAAAATATATAGTTTTTATTGTGGGGTAATGGGAATGGTCTAGGAACATAGTTCGAATTACAGGGGGTAGGGACAGAAATATCAGTTTTGGGGGGGGTCAGATAATTTTTCTGATATTGTGAAAAAATATAATTACAGTTACAATACAAGTCAACTCCTATTTTCACTGTAGGAACATTTTAATGTAAAGCGATTTCAGACACCCCTATTGTGGACCATACCATTTTTAACCACCGTGGTTAGAAGCAACGGAGATAGAGAACGACTTCAACTTCTCAAGCAAGTGTCAACGTTGAATGACAAAACGCTAGTTTCATAAAGTATCATTCTTTTCAACATTCCTTATTTGTATATTCAAAAATATTTAAAATAATCTAATTTAATACAGTTATAATTTTTCAATGTAAATTATTTAATTTTATTGGTAACAGCCTAGTGTCTAATTATTTTAATTGAATATATTTATCAAATTTAAGAATTTGAAATGAAAGATGGAACATACATTTAATAGAAATGAGGGGAAAATGCCCTTTATAAAGGTACAAAACATTATTCTGAGTGTTTTCAAACAGTGATGTAATGAAACATTGACAATTTAAGCTTGAAGGGAGTAAAGCCTCTGTTTAAGCTATTAAGGAAATGTAATTTTTCCAAAAGAAGAACTTTTATTTAAAATAAATGTTCATTTTAAAGCAGCCTACTTCAGTGTGATATGTTACCATATTATCATGCTTAACACTAAGAATTTGAATAATTGTAATGTGATGATCAGATGCAGATTTCTAAATCAAACAATATGGGTGGTTTGCGGGTGGATTATTTATTTTTAACAGTGGATTTGGGTGACTCAAAGTGCACCAGATTAATGAATTTATCTTTAAAATGTACAAAATTTTCTTCCGGGGGGGCATGCCCCCAGATCCCCCTAGAGATACCAAGCTCCACCAACAAAAAAATGTGGGAAACACATTAGGCTATATGATTAAAAAATAAAATACACATTTAATTATCTTATTATTAAAATACATTATTATGATTTTACCACCTCCGCCTCATTTTGAGCCAGGAAAAACCCTGAAATAGGCAATAGGCTTCTTGTAAAGGTATTACTTTTACCAGTAATTAGAATGGTATTTCAGTGCACTTAACTTCTAACTTTTGGGAGTTGATCAAAACAGTTCTCTTTTGGATGAACACATGCTGCACTTGGCGATCACGGTGGGGATTGATATGGTAGTGGACCATGATGGTCATAGAAGAAGTGAAGGAGCAGTTCCCCCCCCATTATGGTGGGGTAATTCGCACTCTGGTTGCTGGTAGCAGTATGCAGCGCGCTTTTAGAAACCATCCACCTTCCTCAGCTCCACCTGTATAGATCTGCTACGGGGGTTAAATCATGTATGTTACATGTGCAGCAGCAGCGTAGCAAATCTATTCCGCCAAGACCAAACACATTAACATTTCCATATCCATTACCATGCCAATCTCTATCATACCAATCTCCCGAGAGTTGTCATGACAGAACTACTACTACTACTACTAATACTACTACTACTACTATTTTAACAATAATAATAATAATAATAATAATAATAATACAATTATGCCAATAGCAGATTATGCCAAACTACTTAATATGGTTTTCTTTTCAAGAAGTTAATTTTTTTATACATTTTTTAATCATTATGATATCAAGATGCTGTATCCCTCACATTTATAACAAACAGAATTTAAATTAAGAAATTGAAAACATGTTCACCAAAGAAGAGGTGTATTCAAGTCATCATGAATTAATTTCATTTTATTGTATGTTTTGATAGATCAAAATAAAATAAAATTAAGAAAATTAAATAACAGTGCATGCACATACTATAAATGGCATAAGAAGCCTTTTAATAAAACTTAATCAATAAAACAACCGCTAGATCCTATAATCTTTTTTTTTTGTTGTTGTTGTTGTTTTTGCACGAACTAGGGTACTTATAGCTTAGCATGTAATGGCTATAGGTTATTTTATACCTGAATCTATTTTATATTTCCCAGTGAAGTCAAGTTGCAATGTTATTCTATGTTAATCATTGGCACCCATTGTGCATACCAGCCCACGTTACAGCTACAATTAGCTCTCCGGCAACATTCCCCTGTTTCTCCACCAGCTCTGCCATTTCAAACCGCCGGCTCAACACCCACACAGCCACACAACCAACCCACGAGAGGCTGACACGAGTCTGTGTGTGTGTGTGTGTGTGTGTGTGTGTGTGTGTCTGTGTGCATATGTGGTGTCGTGCTTTATGAGGATATCAAGTATAGCTACTGTGAATGCTTTAAAGAGAAGAGGAACAGCCGGGAGGGACCACTGTCTCTGCTCTCTGAGAATGAGAGGAGAGATCAAAGAGAGAGGAAGAGAAGGGGAGTGAGGGATCGGAGCGAGAGAGGGAGAGAGAATAAAAGTGAAAGAGCTTGAGCTAGAAGCCTTTGATCCTCCAAAATTGTGACCTTTGCGTGAACCAACAGCTTCCTCCCATGGAGACCCTGCCAATATGGCATAGTTCTGATTAAAACACAACTTCATTTGAAGTTGGATGAGCTTTTGATTGGGCCTCATGAAGAAAATAAGCTGTGAAAAAAACAGCTTATTTAACACAGAGATAGAGGTTAATCCTAATTTAAGATAATAAACCTTTAAAAATCCATTTGCTCTAGATGGATGAGTAATTTATACTGAAAAGGTCTGTTTTCATGCTCTTTAATAACAGCAATTGTTTGGCCTGAATGGAAAATCAGGTGTGGTCTCACTTGAAATGTAAACTTCCATACACGCGTCCACATTAAGCCTCACTAATAAGCTCAATTTGAGTTGGACATAAAAAAAAAAAAAAAAAATTGTTAACAAGGATAGTTCACAAACAAAATGTTTGTCTTCATTTACTTACCCTCATGTCATTCCAAACTCAAAACCTGTTCCAATGTTTACTTTTTATGTCAATTCAATAATAGTCAGTGGTATCCAAAACAACACTGGACCCCATTGACTTTCTTTATATTTGGACCAAAAAAAATATCTTTAACAAGTTGGTAAGTTGTTTACTCTGCTCATTACGAGAAGGACATGTCAGTTAGTGACTCAAGAACCACTTGGACCAATTCAGTTAGTCATGAACTAACCAGTTTTGTGAACAAGTTCAAGAAAAGATCTGACTCAAAATAATGATTTGCTACTTCTCTTCAAACTTTCTTGCATAGTTTGGGTACAGGCAAAAATAAAAATAAAAATATGCAAAGTTTCAAAATGGACAAAGACTGGCCTGTTTGACGCAGTCATGGAACTTTCTGGAACAAGAGAAAAGCGCAACCATACCCTCCCTCCATCCCTTCTCTCCCTACCATCTTCTTTTCTCATTTTCTGTCTCTATCTCTCTCACTCACTCTCTCTCAGCCTTCCCTATGGGTATTTCATCGAATATTTATGTCCTCTTCTCTCTCCAGAAGTGTCATTTTAACTTTAACAGGCTTTGAAGCCAGAGAGTTTGACACCACAGAATGTTGTAAAACTAAAATAAAAAGCATCGACCTGTCTCCCTATCTACAATAGCTTCATAGCAAGTCAACTGGAGATGCTGTGCTGTTCTAGCCCTTTAGACATACAGTATCATTAAAGCTAGAAAAACTGGAAAAGTACTGACTTATGAAGAACAATAAACAGTTTTAAAGGTTAAGAAGACATTTCCTCATTGTTTTAAAATGGAACTTGGCAACTCTAGCCATTTCTTCACTGATTTTCACTTTTGTTGTCGCATGTTATCTGAAAATGTCACAATTTCACAACACTGTCGTAAAAAAAAAACTCACTTGCGGCACCCTCCTCCCCCTTTCTACCACTGCTCATGTGCATTTGTTATTATCGGAGCCGGCCAACTTTATCGCGTGGCGCTATGTCTACCAAGGTGGGTAATACATCATACACAATATCATATGGCGTGTGTGTTTATGTCGAATTGCCGTAAAGCAGTTCTCGCTTCTCACGAGACTTCCTATTTCCAATTTACCGGGACGTTGTTGCAAGGTTGGTTTTCCACCTGGGAACGCTAGAGGGAGCGGGGAAAGTCACCATTTTCACCAGAACAGGTTATTTAACCATCCAAAAGATTTCTAAACGGTTTTATTAAGTTGAAATAGTTGCCAAGATCCCCTTTAAGGCTTCTATCATAAATACAAAGAATAATCTGTAAAAAAAGTTTTGCTTTAGGCCTATATGGTTTGCTTTTCTTTTTTTTTTCTTTTTTTACAAACATTACTGACTCTAAAAAATATATAATGTGGTGTAACCATAAAAGTATTTCCATGAATATACATGTGTTATTAGTCAGTTGGTATTTCTGAATAAATGTATCTAGCAAAAAAAAATAAAAAAATTATTCAATGTAAACTTGGCTTATAATACATCTTCTAAAGTAATTCAATAGCAATTGGATACTTCTTAATAATAGCAAATCTTCTAAAAGAAAATTTACAATTTCTCTAAACTACAATTATAAGCCAATCCCAGGTGAACAAGTAGCCTACACATAGTGAGGAAGTCTTCAACTCTCAGACAACCCATTCACCTGGAAATTGATTCCACAATTGATTCACTCTGACTGGTCAAAGCCAGATACTGTGTCCACGGGAGAGTTGATATTATCTTTCAGCCGATCAGCGATGGCTCTCCATATTCTTGGAGATGAAGAAATGATTAGGCTGTCCAGTGCGTGTCATCTTTGACAGTGAAGGATCAGAGGGAGAGTGTAGCCTTTGATGAAACAGAAAAATGGCCTGGGATCATAAAGCCAAAGGTAGGCCAAGCTAAGATTGCACTTCTGTTGACCATCACTATAACTCATTTTTCATCAGATCATCTACCTCAAGCCTCATATCATTCACAGAACTCTTATTCCCCAAATAGACTCGCCACAGATAGAATAAAGTAAAAAAATAATACAGTTCTTTTATTTATTTATTTTTCAATATTTGCAGCGCTTTCTGACCTGGCACTCCAGAGAGATTGTATCTTCTCCACAAAGGTTGATGCCAACTAAGATAACTACCCAAGTGATGATAAAATATATGCATACAGATGCACTTGTACACAGTATGAAATGAAAATGTTTTTTTTTACGTTGCCAGCCAGTGCCAGCATTTTTTATAATTTTCACTAAAATGTCATGGCCCCCAGAATATTTTGTTGTATGAATTTCTGAGCATGCAATATATCAAAATAAAGAACAGACCCTCATGCATTCATTTTTTTATTCTCACTTGAATGTGGCTAAGTTGAATAAAAAAAAAAAGCAACATTTTGAGCAAAAAGCTAAGAAAACAGAGTTTTGTCAAAGGCTACATATGATCAAAACATATGGAGTAGATTGCTTCCATCAACACTCCCAAAGCTGCACAGTCCTATAGCTCGTCTTGGGTCGACATTTCATTCAGTAACATTAGGCAGTTTCGATTTATATGCTGCAAATGTTGGAGATACAGATTTTCATTACATCGCAACACTTTATGTATGAATGTCTTTGCATTATATAACACTTCCAACTCAAAAATAAGTTTGCTATTATTAGTTCCCTTTCAGTCGCTCACGTTCAACGTAGTCTTTCGCTTCGGAGCCGATCGGTCTTCCTGACGGTGTCTCTGAAGAGTGTTCAACGAGCGAGTGTGTCGGTGCTTCTTCCACTGTGTGGGGCCCCTCCAGAGGACAGGATGCCGATTGCAGCATTTGAGGGTGAGCTGGCCTCTGGAGATGATGACTCGGCGGAGTGTAACGTTGCCCGAGCCAGATCCAGAAATGTCAGCTATGCTGAAATGGGCCGCCGAGGCTGTCGGGCTCGCGTGGAATCCTCCACCATGTCCTGAACAGTCTCGGTTGGATGATTGGTTTCTCGGGGCGGGCCGCGCTGGTTCTCAGCCCGCCGCCCCAGTGCCTTTCTTTCCCGAAGTGCATGGAGAGCTTACTAGGTCGTGGGTGGCAGTAACGGGGGTCTGGGCGAACCTCCAACTGCACTGGCATCCATTGCCTCGAGTTGTTAAGCAGTTCACCTTGCTTGATGCCTCTGCTCAGCAAGCCTGCATTGCTCAGTACAGCGATCGTTGCACTACGCTTCCCTCACATGTCGTAACTGGCCCGCCACCTCCTCCTATGGAGTCAGAAGCTTCTGAGGTCGCCTCTTCCACTTTAAGTTCCGGCCTGCTCAATCGTGCTGCCGAAGAGGCCTCACGACAGCCTGTGGCCGAGGAGAGTGGAGACTCCATCCCCAGGCGGTCCAGCTGTTCTGGGATCACTTCAGGGCCGCACAGTTACATCTGTTGCCTCTCCGAACTCGTCCCCTTTTTGGGGACGAGTTGTTTACTCCCTGAAACACGGAGACACTGGCATACAGCTGGCCCTGGGGCCTAAGCAAAATGCACTTCTTGCACAACACTGCTAAGTCAGGAAGGAGTAGGAGCAGGTCTTCTTAGTTGCCCCTTAATGGCCCAACTGGACCTCGTTCCCCCGAACTTATGCTCCTCTCGACAGCCCCTTCCTGACCCATTCCTCTGAGACATCTCAGGGACGGGGCACCGTTGGCACCCGCACCAGACCTCTGGAAACTCCATGGCTCGTTGCGGAGGTTCAGCTATCTACCTCAAAATTACTGCAGATACCATCACTTCTGCGAGAGCTCCCTCTAAAAAGTGAGGCTTGCTTACGACCTGAAGTGGAACCTGTTCGTTGTTGGTGTTCTTCTCACGGGAAGACCCCCGAAGGTGTTTGATCACTTCTGTGCTTCTTTCGTGCAAGATGGGTCGGAGCGAGGGCATTTCCCTCCACCCTCAAAATGTATGTTGCCTTTATATTAACGCACATCATGATGCAGTGGATCTAATCCGTGGGGAAGCACAATTTGATCGTCAGGTTCCTGAGGGGAGCAAGGAGATTGAATCTCCTTTTGAGGTTGAGATTGAGTGCTACTGCACTCAGAGAAACTCAGCCACTGTGTCTTCAGCGGTTCATATTTAGGAACATCAAAATGACTGCTGTGTTCGTTATTACACCCAAGAACAGAACACCACAATCGCTTAGACGCCATTCTGCTCCAGCGTATCAACAATGTCCGCGCGGGCTATTATGACAGCTCGCTCAGGGCGGGTCTGTGTTGAAACGCTGCTGTCAATGAGGAGTCACGTGACGTGGTAAAAAATAAAGAAATAAAATAAATAAAATAAAAGCTCTAGTATAATTTATTTGCAGATACATGGTTTGCTATATTTTTATATAATTCAAGGAAAACCATAAATCTTTACAGTAGTCTCCAAAGATGTCCACATATTTTCCATCAAACTGTGAGCCTCTATTTTAGTTTCTCTTCAGTTCACCAGAATGTGTGTTTTATCGTCTTGTAGCACCATAATGAATGTCTTGCCTGAAGCTAGTGTTTTTTTTTTCTTTTTTTTTCTGGTCTTTCAATGGACAAAGGGGTAGGATGAAGAATGTACCCTTCCTCACAAAGGACTCACAGAAACAAAAGACTAAGAATCCAAACGACTGCTTTAACACTAGGACCCTAAGACCTCAATTTTCAGTCACAGTGCATCAAAAATGAAATTTAAATTTAGACTTTTACTAATGGTTATGGTCTGTTTAACTTCTTTCGCACATCCTAATCTGATATGAATATTTATATGAATCATTTATTATAAGGGGCCTGCTATTCACTAAAATGTCAGACAACGAATCATACCTGTGGCTAACATTAGTCAAGCACTAATCCTATGGACAAGTGCACCAAAACAAGACAAGTGTGCCAAGACAAAACAGTGATATGAAATGAGCTAAATATCAAGTGAAATTTCTACCATAGTCAAGACAGACAGTTAGATGGTCATTAGAAGTGAAATCAATTATTTTAGGGTCTTTGGTCAATCTTTGTCCATCACATAGAATATCATGGGATATTTTTATATCTGCTGAGCTTATTTAAACTCACCCTGGACAACCCTCGGCATTCACGGGAAGCATAAGCAACTGACACATGATTTATAATTGGTTGAACATCACTTCCCATAGAGCTGCTATTTGCATATTTCCCAGCACTCTTGTCAAAGTGGCAGAGTTTTATGTGCCTTAACATATTTAGCAGCCTGTGGTGTTGACAACTTGAGGTGTTGCTGCAGCTTTAAATATCACACATGCTGTTGGAGTAAGATCAATCCTTTGAGAGCCGTTGGACAAATCTCTTTTCATCACAGTTGAGAGTAGGTTTAGTGTGACACTCATTTCATCGGCCACCAATGGCTTATCAAGCTTACCTACAGAATATAACCCATGATGGCCATTTGTCCTTATCACAATCCACAATCTAACTGAACGATTTCTCAAAGTCAAGCCACATGCTTTATTGTAACTTCTCTCCTTTTGAAGAATTGTGTTCTCTAATTACTCAAAATTTCCAATTTAGACTTTTTAAAGTACTATTTGCTTCGCCATTTTCAAATTGAGCTCCACGAACACGCAATTGTTTTATTTATTTTTATTTTACTAACAGAAACGGACTTATATTTATATTTAACGTTATATTTAATGTTTCATTTTGACAAGCATTATACCTATAGGGAGAGGGGAAACTAGGAAATCATCTGCAATTTACAGTAACCATGTAAACTTGCATTTAATCATTCTTTTAACTAAATAAATAACTTTATAGTGTAATAAGACATTTATTATAATTATTATTGTTTATTAAATTATTTCATACATATATTTGGGAAATGACCAACTTTTGATTGGGTGGGCCACAATTCAAATCCCATCCCTAGCTTCACCACTGTTGTGATTCGAAAAAATTAAGTTCTTTGATTTCTTGTATAAAGGTTTAAATGCAAAATAAAAGGCATGAGAGTCAGCGGTTTTTAGTTGTAAATTTTTATAAAAAATATTTGTGATTTTAACATGTTTAAATGTTTTGCCACTTGCACAACTTAATATATAAATGTGTATAGAAGTAATGAATTGCATAATATGTTGTTTGCATAATATGTTGTCTATGAAAGATTGTATAACTGTACTGTGTATACAATGAGAATCACATCAAATGTTGTATGTGGTATACTATATGAACAGTTGCACACTGCAAATGCAACATATGTGAAAGTACAATGAGCACAGGCTGCTTTTCCACCGCATATGTACTGCATATGCACTGCAAACAGAGTATGTACAGTATGAACCTGTTATAACAGTGTCAGTATATTGAATCTGTGCATTATGTCTGAAAGTGAAAGCAGCCTAATATTGCTGCTATCTGTGTTTTTAATGTTAATCGAACAACTAAAGACTCACTGCCAAAAAAAAAATAAAATAAATAAATTCACTTAATGCTCTTGACTGAATAACTTTTGTAACTTTAATAAGGATTCATCTATATTTAATTTATACAGTGAGTACTATGCGGTGTTATTTTACATTTGGTTACTTTATTCAATGTCTTTAATCTACTGAAGCAGTTTATTTCATTTGTATCTTTGTTCAATTGTGTTTATTTGTGCTATTGCTTGTAGTTTGATTATTTGTTCTTATTTTATTACAGATTGTTTAATTATATTTAATAGTTTAAAATTTATATTTATATAAAAAAAATAAAAAATTCAATTTGTCATTCTATGTAAAATGTCTGGTGAGTAAAATAAATTGTAGGCTACTAGCCAATGGCGACTCGAGCTTCAATTTGTCCATATGGGGTTGTATGATAAACATTTACAGGACTGAAGTAACTACTTGATTATCCGTACATCTTTCATACAACATAAATACATAAATAAACAAATTGTTAAAATCAAATCAAATATGATACATCAGACTTTTTAAGAACATTTTTGTAAATTGTATATCTCTCATCATCGTATTGCATTGCATTACAACACATTCTCAACAAAACACACATATGCATTCTTTTTTCTTTCTTTCCTTTTTTTTATTTTTTATTTTTTATATTTTGTCTAAAGGTTCAATAAACTTTTAAATAAATAAAAAAAAATCTTGATTTTGTTATTTGTCAGACTTTACAGGGTTAAATACAGACAATAAATGCACACTTTTTGCAATTAGAGGCTATGTAAAAAATAGACAGGTAAATAAATGAAATTGTATTGCACCAATATTGAGACATCCTTTACATTGGGCAATGATACATAGATTAGTAAGCAAGTTATTTGTTTTAGTGCAAATAAACTGTGGCAGGAAAAACATATGTAGGGTATAGATGCAGTAAGATGCCCCCAAGGATAAGATCCCTCCTGCATCTATTTGACCATGTCATTCTCTGGTCTAACATCTTAACACATTTACTGACAATTTATGCACTTATTAATCATGACTTTTCAATTAATCTGAACATCAACATTTGTGAGCATTATTCCATTTATTCAATAGATTTGATGAAAAATGATCAATTTGATATAACGATCTGTGAATTTATTTGGTTGGATATAAGAAGTAATTCATTTTGATTCATACAGTAACAAATGCTTTTTTTATTTTAAAGTGAAAAGTGAGACCCTTGGGGTAAGATACCCATTTCAGTATTGATCATTCATTATTATTTAGTTGTTTAATATCGTAATTTAATAATTGTTATTTAATAGTTCTGTGACTTAGATGTAGGTCTACAATTTGAAAGCATTATTCATTATTAGAATTATTCTGTAATTGTAATTAAGATGCATCTCTATGACTGGGATTCTGTTGACAGTTATTTGTCTGTCATTATTCAATTTCAATTATTAAACTAAATTGTCAAAATGCATACATTTTCACTATTTTATGAAATTAATTACCCTTTATTTTTCCAATCTTCATAAACACTTTCACAAATAAATTGTTAAAAAATGATACACATCATGATAATTGTTAAAAAATGATAGTGTATCATCATAGTTTATCTTACCACAGAAATGCTTTTTAATTTTATACTATAACAACTCAATTATCAAATGTTTCCTTTTAATAGCATGTCGGATGACGTCCCATTATCCTGAATATGCTTAAGTTGTATGTAATAATCAATGTAGAAATGCACACTGTTCTAATTATCTAATTAACTATTCTAATTATCTTATCTTACCTTTTATATAGATGTTATTTCATATTGTCACAGCACATAAGAGTCATTACATACTTCACTGATATGATTCCTATCTCGTGTTACCCTGTCTTGCCTTTAATTGACTTTAAGGTTTGAAGTGTATTTTGGTTTCTGTTGTTGACTTTGTGATTAGTTGCTGTGTTTGCCTTGTTTCCTTTCTCCTTGTTAGTTTCTACAGTTACCCTCATTAGTTACCATAGCAACTAATCACTCACACCTGTTCCTTGTTCCTGCCTTATGTTTCTTCTGTTCTTGGGGTACGTTTACGCGACAATGATGTACTAAAAATGGAAATGTGTTTAAGTTGCGTTTTTCACGTACAGAAGTCAACATTGCAAAAATCCCCGTTCAGTTCACACAGATTCTTGAAACCGATTAAAAACGCTGTATTACGCATGTCAGGCCAGTAGTTGGCGATGTCACTTTGTAAAGAAAAACTATGCGCCTATAGACTGAACACGATATACACACGCTTGATGTCACCATTTTCACAAATTCCCGTATTTGTAGTTTACCCGGAGACAATATAGCAGTATCGTTTTCAAAAGCATGCACTTTGAGTTTTCAGGCCCCCAAAAATACCATTGACATGTAAATGAATGGCCAAACCGCAAAAAAAAGTTTTCCACTTTTAGTTTAAAATAGTGTTTGTGTAAATGGCCCCTTAGTCTGGTGTTGTCCTCTGGATGTTTCATGCACGTTTATTTATTTATTTATTTTTCTGTGTCTGGAATACCTTGTTCTCTTCCTGGATTTATTGTGTTCTCTTCCTGGATTTACTTTTGTTGTTTTGTTTAAATAAATGTTATACTGCATTTGGATCCATCACTCCTTTGTTAAAACAGCCACAATACACCCACTAAAGCAGGAGGTATTTTTAGCCATTTTGATTTATTTCAAGACAGCAGCCTTATAAGGTGACTGGTATTGCATTAAATGACTGTTACAATGATGATTGCAGACACAATCACAGAAAAGAATACTCGAGGCCAACCAAAGTGAGTCATCAGTATTATCACAGGAGAATTGGTTAAAAAGCCCAAGATATTCAGATATTTGTCAGAGCCAGAGGCATCTAGTAGATAGTTAACCAGATATATACTACACGTATACTTGTTTTTTTTAAATAGGTCGAAATTCTCACTACAGACTCTATTCACATTTTTTTCAGTGTTTTCTGTACAACCATTTGCAAAGGCTGTTGTCCCATTATTTCAATGTCATTGTGGTATAACCTGAGGATTATCTCAGATAAACCTCATGCCCCTTGTGAAAAAGAAGCGTACTATAATTGTATTGAATGTGCACTTGTGGTGTACCTACTTCAAATCTAAAAAGTTTTTAAAAAAGCTTTACTTGCAGATAATATAGTATTAATCACTATCAGAAAAAAAAGTACAAAAGCTGTCACTGGGAAGGTACCCTTTGAGAAGGTACGCCTAAAAAGTGCATATAAGTACCTCAAAGGTACATATTGGTACCTAAATTATACATATTAGAACCTTTTGATAACACATTAGTTTAGAGTCCAATTCTCACTATTAACTAGTTGCTTATTAAAATGAAACGTGCTGTAATGTCTGATGACAAAACAGAAGATGTCGCTCACTAAAGATTTTAATCAGGATTGCAGCGAATGGCTATTATTCAAAACAATAACAAAAGCAGCATTATCTGCATGCTTTCTTCCATATCTGATAATTCACTGCATTAAAGGGTTAGTTCACCCAAAAATGAAAATTCTGTCAGTAATTACTCACCCTCATGTTGTTCCAACCCCGTAAGACTTTCGTTCATCTTCGGAACACAAATTAAGATATTTTTTATTCAATCTGAGAGCTGGATCACTCCTCCATAGGCTTCTCAGACACTATCACTTGCTGGCCCAGAAAATGTATTAAAGACATTGTTAATATAGTCCAAGTGACTCCAGTGGCTCAATCTTAAGTTTATAAAGCGACGAGAATACTTTTTGTGCGCAAAAACAAACAAAAATAACGACTTTATTCCACTTTTCATTTCCTTCTCTCTGGGCCTCGAGTCTTTTCACGTAGTGTTTAAGCGTAGCGCGTCTGTGTTGCACGTCACCACGTAGGCTCACTATTGGCCGACGCTTGTCATGTGTGTGATACGTGGTGACGTGCAACACAGACGCGCCAGCAAGTTATAGTGTCTTAGAAGCTATGGAGAAGTGATCCAGCACTCAGATTTAATAAAAAATATCTTAATTTGTGTTCCGAAGATGAACGAAGGTCTTACGGGGTTGGAACAACATGAGGGTGAGTAATTACTGACAGAATTTTCATTTTTGGGTGAACTAACCCTTTAACCCCATAAATGCCGGAAAAAAAGGGAAGAGCAGCAAATCACAACTATTGACTTTGACTTGCAGTGCTACAGTATAAATACTCACTACATATCAAACATATCAAATATCTGTAACAGACAAAGCAATATTAGTGACACATGGTAAAAAACACTTGTGTGTTGCGACTTTACTGTCGGATCCAAGTTGGCACTGTATCATATTTTATTTTCAGTCTCTCTGAAAAGCCTGCGTGGAACTGTGTCTTGTTTAAAAACAAATCCACAGTAAAATGAAGCGAACAAACGAACAGTGTCTTACTGACATGACCTGACATGGAACTTCGTTAAACAAATAAATAAAGTTCATTCAGGCTTTCCTAATGTTAGAATCACAAGGATGGCAATCCAAAGACTTTGTCCACGACTTGGCAGCTTGGTTTCAATATAATCTGTTTTTGGACTAATGAGGAAGTTTTGAGTTCTGACACTAACAGGATATTTTTTATTGTACAATGACATCTTATATGTCAAAATATTAATGAAAATTTGATTTCTCAATTCATGACCCCTTTAATTCCAATCAACATGCAGTTACCATGCAAATAAGTGTCCGAAAACATTACATTCAGTTCGTAATTAAGTAAATTAATTTAAAGTATATCATATATGTAATAAGAACGCGTAAAAAAAATGCTAAAGTGTACTTTCTCACAAGGGACCTTACAGCTAAAATTGCCAATAAACATGTTGATTTCAAAATAATGATTTTATCTCAATACACAGCTAATTGATCAATGGTTTCTGTACATATCAGTCAAACAGTCTCATCCTATCCAAGTATATACTATATAAGCTGCAATGTGGACCATGTAGTTTATTTAAAGGTTTGGCTATGCAAATGCAATAAATTCCAAAACAACTTCTTTAAGACTAATACAGATATGCAGCTAACACATTCTGGTGTGACAGGGAGGAGAAGAGGAAAGAGATGAGCATGTCCTTTGGTGACAGCTTGCTGAAGGTGACTCTTGTTCTGATGGTCTCCAAACTCCCACCTGCAACAGATGCATAGAAAAGAGCAAATATAGCAGCGGAGAAAGGTGCGATATAATGGTCGCCTGAAAGTGACAGGAGCCTGGCTGTATGCAAATAGTGTGTGTATGTGGATGCACGAGAGACTGTGTGTGTGTGTGTGTGTGTGCCCTGTTTGTCTGCCATACTTTTTACACATCATTATTTCCAAGCTGTCATTCAGTATATGGCCGAAGGGAAAGAGGAACAGTTTTTTGCCTCCAGGGAATATGCCGAAGCTAGAGTCTCTCTGCATGAGTGTGTTAGAATAAACACCAGAGAACTCAATCACACTATTCCCTTGTGCCCTTCACTCTTTCCTAAACACCACAAAGTTCATATGCAGGTCACCAGCAGCTATTGGTTAAAGGTGAAACACAGACAGTTCGAACTGGGATGGTTGGAATACAGTCAGATATTGTTATCCCTTCTGAGCTTATCTTAATCTCATTCCTGGATAACTCTCAGAAAAACACTGTAATCACAAGCAACCGGGACATATAATTTATAATCGGCTGAACATCACAGCCCATAGAGCTCTTATTTGCATATGTCTTAGTGCGCTTGTCAAACTGGCAAAGTATTTTTTTGCCTCAATGTATTTAGCTGCACGCGGTCTAGACAACTCGAGGTGTTGCTTGTAGTTTATGCGATCCGAGCCTGCAGTAAATAACTCCTTGCAGAGAGACGTTTTGTACAAACACTGATTAAGAAAAAAGTTACACTGTATATTTGACTATGCAAATCAGTTAGAGGCAAGAAACTTTTCATACTCATTATTCAGACTCACGTGTTTAGGTTTATGTTCAGAATTCCGAGGTCTCTAATTCACACGTTAAAGATGTTTAAAGCATATGGATCAATGATACAACACTCTTTTTTTTCTCCAGAGCAATCAATTTATTCAAACATAACTAAATAAATATTTCAACATAGGCTCAATAAAAAATAAAAAATAAACAATCTTCCTGTTTCTAGAAATCACTGCAGTTTCCAGCTGAAATGAACACTACAGTAGCAATAAAACACTAACAACGTTTATTCCTTTTCACAGAAATTATGATTACAAGAGCAGATTGTTGATTATTAAAGGTCCTATATTGTCAAAACTGAAATTTCCTGGCATTTTTCATGATAACAGAGGTCTAGGTGCTATGAAACTACCATATAAGTTTCAAAACAGTCAATCCACAGACACATGCACACAGCCTGCATAAAGTAGCTGTGCCTTTTCTCGAGCCATTGTGACTTCCGTAAAAATTTGATGTCAGAACTACTCAGTCACCGCCTTCAGTCACCACCCCGGGCACTGCCCACCGTCAGGAAACTACATCATTGCACAGGCTTCCGATTCTGAACAACATTAATAATAGAGAACAGTGGCTAATGTTTATTTATTCGGAAATACCACAGCAATTTAGTTCGACCTTAACCTTCTGTTCTGCACATTTCACAAGTGACTGCGTCTGTAACGAAGCTGAGAAATGCAGGCGAAGACGAGGAGCTAAATGCAGTGAATTATGGGAAATGTAGTTGTGAGTGAATAATAATAGTCTGATGTAGAGTGCCCTCAGGTGGCTCTCAAGGGCACTCCAGCTGATGGCCGTTACAGCGTCAATCGGGCACAGTTCAATGCCGGTTTTTCAAAGAAGCTACTCCTCAAAGATGCTGCAGTCCCTACAGTTCATAGTTTTACAAGTTTACCTTGGGCGTCAATTGCAGCATGTTATCGCGTTCTGTGGGCATCCTTGCAGATTTACCACAAGTAGGCTACACCTTTTACTGAAAAAAGTAACATTGTAAAACAAATTGTAGCATGTCAACTTACTGTATCAGTAGGAAAGCAATAGTTATAGCTTACTGCATTCGGTGTCTGTCTGCTAGCGTTACATATTATAAAGCAGTTAAGTGTTTTAAAATCAGTGTATAACTAGTTATTAACGTAGCCTACATATTTTGGAGATTTAAATCGAATTTGACCAAAAAAAGTCTGAGTTTGTTTACAGACAGTGCTAACGTTAAATCTGTATGCAGCATTGATGTAATGGTAATTATAATACTCTTACAATAACGCTGAAAGTAAGGAGGTGGTTGTTTGTCTCCCGTTGTCGCCGATTCGGGATCTGAGTCCGGCTCGAACATATAAGGCCGGATAACATTTCCCTCAGCAATGTCCATCATTACAGGTGTTTTATTTACCTTACTTGTGAGCATCTCCAAGCCACAGCCATAGACAGTAAAAGAAATGGACACAGCGACCTCATAGACTTAAACGGAGACAAGTGAAGTCAATTAGAAGCACTCACTTCCTGATGGCTGAACGTACTGCGCAGACTCAAACTGAGCTTGACGACGTAGATGTGATGTAAGCAACCTGTCTGACAGTTGTAAGTCTTCTGGTAGCTGTGCCAAGAGAAATCTGAATCATTCCCTTCCGAATCTTGCAGAGACGGAGAGTGTGAGTAGGAGCTGTCCATGAGCTAGGAGCAGGAGCAACTTTATAACTCTCTATGGGCTTCTCTCTTGACTTTATCGGACTTTATGCCTCCACGTCCCCCCGATTGACTGCGAGCTTCTCCTCCTGTCTATACAGTAATTTCTGTACTGTGCGACAGAGAGTCGCGTGGTTATGACGCAATCGTTAGCCTATTTTTACAAAAATGGCTTCTACGGGGCCATAGTGTAAGATACAAGGTAATGGAGCCTTTTATACATTATCGTGTTTCTTTAGAAATAAACAATGGACAAATGGAGTCTTTAAATGCCTCAGATGTAAAGTTAGGAATACGACGCCTATCACTGTATACATTTATAAGCTCCTTCATCATTATCAGCAGCTATCGCGTTTCTCAGGAGCTAATTAAATGGCGAAATTCGTCAGGCAAACCGCATCATCTCACATCATGATCATACCTGTCAACACTCCCGTTTTTCCCGGGAGTCTCCCGTATTTCACACCCATCTCCCGCCCCCCTCCCATTTTGCTATTTCTCCCGGGAAACTCCCGTAATTTGTATGGCCCAAACCTCGTTATATGAATAATCAATCACATCAATATAATAGGCTTGCAAAATCTGCGCAGAACCAATCACCAGGCGGTCATCCACTCCTCACTGCAGTCGTAGACCTTATGTAGCCCCAGCCCTTTTCAGCGCTGCGCTCGTTGTATTTTGTCTAACCGGTGTAGCAAATTAGCTCTATGGAATATTAATAATCAATAATCACTGGTTATAATTGATTATGAGTATTTGGATCAGTTAATATAATTAACTTACTGTCGTAAATTAATATTACAATCAATTAACCTGTTTGTCCCGTGAACACTCAGGATTAATTGTTTATTAACTCTAAGAAATGTACATTTCCGGGGCATGGGAAATGTCTTTCTTACTTTACAGTACTACTAAGAGCAGTAACCAAGATCTAAATGATTAGTGACTCCAGTTATGAGCTTGAGACACGGACAACTTTACGTGTGACATGAACAAGATTTTATTGACTAGTCTAAACACTTAAACTACTCTAACATACACACACATACATTGCATACAGTTTACCAAGGGAAAGAGAGCTGAAGCAGAATACAGGAAAGCAAGAAATTTTAGCATTGTTTGAAATTCAGCAGATCAACAGCCTTGAGCAAACCATCAGTTTAGTTCTAACATGCCCTTCTTTAAAGGGGTAAGGATACTTAATGTATCAAATAATGAGCCTATAGCTGTGTCCCAATGTGAAGGCTGCATCCTTCGAAGGACTGCAGACTTCAAGAATGCAGCCTATGCGTCCTTCGAAGGACGCACCATGTAGCCTTCGTAGGATTTCCTAATTGCGCAACCAGGTGTTTCTGATCACCGTTCCTGGCGCCAAGCAATGGTGCGAGAGGATTGCTGCCATCCTGATAATTCATTTGATATAATTGAGTAAACAGCTATGGAGCCAGAATTGGCTATTGTCATTTTTATGTTTTATATTTTACTGGAGGACATGGTGAGGATGTTTCAGCCCGGCGCTGCCAGGTCATGTATTTTCGGTTTAGCCCTGTTTGAATATAAAAAAGTCCAGTATTTCTCAAGCTCGTCATCGGCAGCTGTCACAGTTGCCAGGCGACAAGAACAATCCTCCGTAGGCTAGACCGGTCCGAGTGCTTCAGATGCGCCCTTTCATATGGGACGCAGCTGTATGCAACAATTTGTTAATATTGTGACAATAGGCCTACATTTTGTTACTTTAATTTTCGGAACTGCATATTTCGTTAAGTATTCACGTACAAATGTGAAATAACCTACTGAAGTACTATTTTTTTCCCCTCACATATGATTTTACATTAAACTACACAAAAGTATATAATGTAACAACCTTGAAAATATTCAGAAGTAAAATGCAGTAGTAGCATAATATAAATACAAAACTATCATAAAAACCCTGACAAGGTTTTTTTTTTTTTTTCCTGCAGAATACATACCTCTAGTTTTACTCTTGATACTTTAAGTACATTAGAGTATGCAAGATCATTTTGCTTAACTAAGGTTTTAGTAGTTTTTCCCCAATGCAGTATTAGTAGTTATTAAAAGTACTTTTTTCAGAAATATACTCTTAAAAAAATAAAATAAAATAAAAACTCAGTGACATGGGAGCCGTCGATTGAACTTAGTGGATAGTGTAAATATGCACTCAAACACTCTGGAGACCATCCCAGATGATGTCCCACCAGCAGAAGGCCTTACCAGGGTCTCTATTGTGGAGCCCATCCCGGTCCAGCAGCTCCACCAGGGTCTCCCTGCTCAGCTCAATAAAAGTCTACATCATTTTTTTCTTATTTTATGTACTGTAAATGTAAATGTTTCAGTTGATGTTTAACGTATGTTGTTAATAGTTGGAAAAAGTACTTTAATGTAGCCCGTGGAACAAATGATTTTCATTTACCAATTTTATTTGAAAAAAAAGTATACAAGAATTTGTTTCATGTAGAAATTATTACTGTCATTACAAAAATAAACAATGTCCAGAACAATTCATTCTCTTTTATTTACACATTTAAAGTTGCATAAAAACAATGTACAGATTTTTTACCTTTTAAAACCTCTTAACAAGCAGCGGCCCGTGGGCGGGCCGTCGGGGGCGTGGCTATACTTTTATAAATTGTTTAAGCTTTGTTTTATAACAAATATTCAACTGACAATCATAAACTATGCATCATTTGAAAGCTAAAACACTCAATAATCATGTTCTAAACTTGTTTTTGCAATCAATACACCAGAGAGGAAAGGGTTAAATTAAATGCAAAAGGACTGTTCATGTAAAAATGAGCAAAATAAACCGCTATAGAGCTGGTAAGTCCCGCCCCTTCCGTAAAACCCCGCTGGACCTCTAGGTTGAAAAATCGTCAATGCAAGTGAATGGGAGAAAATAATTATTTTCTGGTCCCGTTTGAATTGTGCCATGAATGTGAACATATGTTGTCTGTGAATTTTTTATATTCTATCATACAGAAGTTATTACACGACAATTAACACAAGGACAACTTCAGCCGAAGCTGTCAAAAGGCCGGTACATGAAGAACATGGCTAACATTACCACAAAACTGAGTAGCCTAATAACAGACGTGGCTACAACACTATATCTGCCACGCAATTTCGTCTAGCCTACATCTGACAATTCTGGGCTCAAACACGCCCTGCACACCACACATATTTAACATGTTAAATATGAAAAATACTGTTCGATAGAACTGCTTTGTTACCACAGTTTCTGCGTGTTTCCTCAGGGATGAAGTTCCACATTTGCGGCTATCCAACACGAAAATGTTTGCAGCAAAGCCTTTCACAATATTTTCTTCAGATAACTCCAAATTTCTCCCACACACTGGACTTGATTTTTGATGACGTATTGTCGACAACTTTACAATCTCCACTAGCTATTCTTTTCTTCAACTCCTCAGCATCCATCTCGACGACTGCAAGCAGATCGCGCGCGCGCAGTTATGATGAATTTTTAAAAGTGAAAGTAGCCTAGGTAACGTTATAGATCCTGGGAGGGCATGGTAAATAATAAGCTGATGTGGATTTTAAATTATTTTATCAACTTGAAATACAGGCATATTTTTGTAGATGTGTTCCTAAAAATATGCATATATTTTTACGTCTGTCATGTTGGAGCCATAGATATAAACAAACTGCTTCGGTGTGTCGCATAGATGTCGTCATCGTCTTGCTGCTCCCTCCCCGTTCTGTGATTGGTTCCCTAGCTGAGGGGAAAATCTGGTCCATGGTATCCAGACTGCCTAGCAGCGTGAATAAAATCGCGCTGCGCTCAAGGCAGCATGGGGAAACCCAGGCTAGGAATTTTGTTCAAATGTTCAAATGTTGTGCTGAAATCGTTTTTTTCTTGTGTGGTTTGAAGGGCAGAACAGTTCTGAATTGATATACATGTATGTAGTAGGC
Organism: Rutilus rutilus; assembly: GCF_951802725.1. Classification (NCBI taxonomy): domain Eukaryota; kingdom Metazoa; phylum Chordata; class Actinopteri; order Cypriniformes; family Leuciscidae; genus Rutilus; species Rutilus rutilus. The sequence continues at coordinate 30,046,732 of NC_140210.1, read as the reverse complement.
CTATATAGTGTTTACTCCTTATTTAAAGTGGCTGGGTGACAGGTGTCCATTTGGAGTCTCCAAATTGCATTTTGGAAAGGACGCCTATACTTTTCTTGAATAAAAGCTTACAGAAACTACATTTTTGGGAGTATCAACCTCAAATTTGAATCTAAACATGGTCAGACATTCAGTTTTATCTTTATGGTGTTTTCAGGCCCTTAACATAAAAGTCTGATACATTTTTCCCTAAGTGAAGTTAATTCAACGAAATCGTGAGTCACTTTCATGTAAATTTGACCTTGTTTTATTCTGTTCCTATGCTACTTTGAGTTATAATGACTCTTGTGTAACTAAGTTTCAAGTGTCTAGTTTAAAAAAAAGATCAGAGTTATGAATGTGGACCATAGGGTTTAAGAGCTACATACATTTGTATTTGGGTATGTCATTTTCTGAAAATTCTCAAAAATAGGGGCGCTGGTTTAAAAAATAAAAGTGAAAAAAAGTTGAACAAGAATATGTAGAAAAAAAAATATATTTTTCAATCATTCTCTCAAGAAGAGAAAACAGCCTGTCCATCATCTCCCTACTCTCCTGTGCTCTCCTCGCCTCTGCCTACTGGTGCTGCTGCCCCTGGCTCCTCCTCACCGTGGGCACCCACTGCTGAACTCGGCCCTGGTGTGTCCTCAGGGATTGAGGCAATGACGACAAGGGGGTTGGTGCAATGCCTCTGTCCCAACACCTCATCCATGAGGACAAACCAGGGCCAAGTTTCAGCAGTGGGTTTCCCACTCACACCCTCACCTGTCCCAGGACATTTGCAATCCTAAGGGCAGAGCAAATGAACCATGGCTTGTTGAAGGGATACTCCACTTTTTTTTTTGGAAATAGGCTAATTTTACAACTCCCCCAGAGTTAAACAGTTGAGTTTTACCATTTTCGAATCCATTCAGCCGAACTCCGGGTCTGGCGGTACCACTTTTAGCATAGCTTAGCATAGATCATTGAATCGGACAAGACCATTAGAATCTCTCTCAAAAAAATGACCAAAGAGTTTCGATATTTTTCCTATTTAAAACTTGACTCTTCTGTAGTTACATCGTGTACTAAGGAAAATGTAAAGTTGCGATTTTCTAGGCTGATATGGCTAGGAACTATACTCTCATTCCTGCGTAATAATCAAGAAACTTTGCTGCCGTACCATGAGTGCAGCAGGCGTATTGATATGACGCAGCGCCTGAAAATAGTCCCCAGCTCAGTAACTTCCAACGTGACCGGGACTAAGTTTGTCTAACCTATTAGACCTATTTTCAGGCCCTGCGTCATATCATTACAGGGTTTATTTCTCCTCCTCTGCCAGAATTTAAGTGAGATTCACAGCTTTCTGGACATTCCTTTGGATCGTAAAACTCTTATCAGTTTCAGTGTGTGTCCTGTAACAAGACACCGCATCCTGCCAGTGTGTTAGCTTCATTTGGGATGTTAGTTTTTGGGGGACGTTTCACAGGCCTTAGTTGGGACAGTGAGTTTGCTGGATTATTCATTAAATAAATGAATAATCTGTGTGTGTCTGATTGGTCCAGACGCTACACCGGTCTGTATTTTCACAGCGATCTTGCGTATTTATGAATGAACGGCTTGTTTTAAAATCTTCCCGGTCGACTGACATTTGTTAAGACATCTGCTTTAAACATTACAATCCTCATGATAACTTTCATTAACTTTACATTAAGTAAATCCACTTCAAAAGCTAATTACTCTTGGACAGCAATGCCATAGAAATATACAGAGCAACCGCAAAAGGAAGTTCAAAGACAATATTCTAAAGATGGCTGCGCCCTTGTTTCTCTGGCACATAAGGTCTATAGAGAATGAGGAGTTACGTCACAATCTTTTCACGAAGCGTTGCATTCCGGGAAGGTATGGCAGGCGATCGGGGTCAAAAGTCTACGAGACCTTATGTAGCCCCGCCCCTTTTCAGCACTGCGCTCATTGGCCCTCATTTATCAAAAGTGCGTACACCAAATTTCCAGCGTACACCTGGCGTACACCCAAAACCACGGTGACTTTGAGATTTCTCAATATGGACGTTGGCGTACGGCACGCTCAAATCCTACGCCAGCTCAGGAGGTGGTGTACGCACGTTTTGAGTGCGGGAATGCGCAGAAAAACAATCCCTAACACCACAAAACGCACTGACAAACTAAAAGATATGATATATTATGACCCACTGTAAAAAAACAACAACATAGGGATGTTAACCGATGACCGTTTGACCGATGGTTGACCGTATCAACCGATTAAAGTTGTCGGTAGTCGGTTAAAAAAAAAATCTCTAAATTAGACAGTGGACTAAACGATAGGCTACAGTTAGCCATCTCATTCCAAGATCTTTTTGTGTGAAGTGAACAAAACAAATCCCTCACACTCAATTTTTCATAACTCGCCTGTTTGTAGGCCTACTTAATAAACCAATAAAAACATTTGGTTTTCTGTGTCGGCTGCAAAGATGAAGTCTGACTCGCGATCTTCGCAGTAGTGAACGCGCCGGAGAGAAATACACATTTCATACAGATTAGGCCTACATCATTTTATTTTGTTTTGAATGGTTCTGTTTAAAAGTAGAGATTTCTGTAGATAATAGATATATTTATATTTTTTTTAGGTGTGTGAGGCGATCAGTCTACCTTATACGTTGAGTTTCGGTTCATGGATGATAGCTTAACGTTATCCAGTTCAGGCGCTGGCGCCTCCGTGATTATCTCTGCTATTTACTTTTTATTTATTAAATCCAGAAAATTGGATAATGAAACACTGATTAAAATTAAGATACAATTAATACAAAACGAAATTCGCTTTAAAGAAAGGCTTTGTGCTTTCTGTTTGAGGTCTCTGTGAAAGTTTTAAAGCATGCCGCTTTCACAGCGCTCACGTCCGTAATGGATAACTGTCACATAACAATGTTTTTTTCCTCATAAATGCGAACACGAAAAATAAAAGACAAAAGACTTTTTAAAAAAGACAACCATCCACAACTTTATAACACTCCAGGCAAAGTATACCTCTTTTTTTTGTTCAGTAATAAAAAGGCTTTCAATGACAAAAAATAAAAATAATTCAGACTGACAAAATAATAAAAATGACTTTTAAATAATAATAATAATAATAATAATAATAATACAAATAATAATAATAACGACATTCTTCTTCTAAATAACAATAAGCGTCATTAATAATAAAAATCATAAATAATAAGAAGAATATTACAAATTGTCATGCAATTATTAATGTGAATGAATGGTACTCCACATCACATCATCATCATTATTGTACACCCCAATACATGTGACGTGATACGAAATTAAATACTAATTGTTTCAAAACACATGCTGTAAAATAATGCATTGTGATAGGTCATTTGCTCATCCAACGTCGGAGAAGTTTCTCTTCTTTGCCGTCTTCCGTGTGTCCATGGCGTAAAATGAGGGCGTGGGGGAAGCGGAGACTTGAATATATAAGGGCGTGTTATTCTAATGACGCTCGTTTTCCACCGCGGCATTTATCAAGGGCAGGTATTGCCTACACCTGGATTTCAAAGGTACGCACAGCTTCATAAATCAGGCGATGAGAGGAGTGTAAGCATAATCTTACGCCAATATATACGCCCATTTCTACGCAAGAATGATAAATGAGGGCCATTGTCTTTTGTCTTCCGGTCTGTATTTTCACAGCGATCTTGCGTATTTATGAATGAACGGCTTGTTTTAAAATCTTCCCGGTCGACTGACATTTGTTAAGACATCTGCTTTAAACATTACAATCCTCATGATAACTTTCATTAACTTTACATTAAGTAAATCCACTTCAAAAGCTAAGTACTCTTGGACAGCAATGCCATAGAAATATACAGAGCGACTGCAAAAACGGAAGTTCAAAGACAATATTTTAAAGATGGCTGTGCCCTTATTTCTCTGGCGTATAAGGTCTACACTCTCGCATACATTTCAGGCGAGGCGCATCTCAAACAAACCTATTATTCCAAGGTTGTCCAGTTGCCAGATCTTGTATGAAACGCATCCTACTCACATAATACATATCATACAATTTTCAACCCATTTGTGAGCTCCTCAACCTGGCAACCTACAACCCAGTTGCGTTGTTGTGATATCTGGCGCAGGTAGACGGGGGAATTTGAGTCAAGAATCAGTGGTAGAAATGGCATTAAAAGGATCAGGTAATATGGGGAAAAAAAAACTAAATATAGCTGCAAATTTAACAATAGCTGGACTGAGGAATTTAATTTCTTATCTCTAAAATACTCCTCTGGAAAGACTAAAACAACTCAGCTTCTTAAGGGTAAGTTATTCTGTCTCAGGGCCGGCCCGCTGCATAGGTGGAAAGGGCGTAGGTTTGATTTTGAAATTGGTGGGGACATCCCCAGAAGCTGAGCTGCATCTGTCATTAAAGGGATAGCTCACCCAAAAATGAAAATTCTGTCATCATTTACTCACTCTCAAGTTGTTCCAAACCTGTATGAATTTATTTCTTCTTCTGAACACAAAAGAAGATATTCTGAAGAATGTCGGTAACCAAACAGTTGATGGACCCCATTGACTTCCATAGTAGAAAAAAATGCTCAATACTGGTTACCGACATTCTTCAAAATATGCATACAGGTTTGAAACAACTTGAGGGAGAGTAAACTATGACAGAATTTTCATTTTTAAGTGAACTATCCCTTTAACAGAAATGAACTGTTGGCATATTTGTTTCACATCAATAATGTCCAGTTTGTCAAAAAAAAATTCCCCACAAGGACAAGTATTTCGGATATTGCCATCTTTGTGGTGCATAGGGACATTTTGTCCCTATAATTTAGTGTTCTCTCTCTCTCACACACACATACAGAGACACACGAAACTAACGATTGTTTGCCATTTATCCCGCGATTGTAATACAGTAGTAAAAACTGATTTGCCCCGCGTTTTTTTACACAGAACTGTTGATACCTCCCTAGCTTACCGCATCTAGGTTTCCTTCGGAGGAGCATTGCCGCTTCACACAAGAGCCTCTCATATGTTAGAAAGAAAAAAACAAAGCCAATCAGTTTAGCGATATGCTTAACAAGCAGGCGGGACTCAGATATATTAACCGTTTGTGTACCATGAATTGCTAATTTTTCTCAGAACGCTCTAAGTAGATTTTAATCTAAGTAATATGTCTCCTGATTAAATAAAATAAGCCTAATACATAAAAACCACAAGACACAACAGTGGTTATATATAAATATATTTTGATCGAAATTATTGCTAGGTGTTTCATTTACCTTGTTGCACAGACCACCAACACAGATGCATAGTTTCTACATGCCATGTGCGTTCTTTTTATTTTCCTTTTCCGAACAGTTGTACTTGCACTACTCATCGCATTAGTGCCCCCTAGTGGCACTCATCAGTACATCTTTTTTTCTTTTCTTTTTTTTACATATTCCAATGTAACAGTCAAATAATAAAATAAACAAAACTTCTTTCAGAAAACTTCCTGTTGTGTTTTTTTTTTTTTTTTTTTTTTTTTATCACAACATTTTAACTATTTAACAATGTGTCACATATCAACACTCAACACTCTTTAATAAGTCTTTTGGGCTTAACAATTATTCTCCTTGGCCTCACTGGTTTTTCTGCATTCAGAGATGGCGATAGCGTACTATCTGCAAAGCTTTTCTTTGGGGTACTCTTCTGCCCAACATCTCTCTCATTGCAATTTTCTTTTGAAGCCAAAGAATTGCTCCCATCATCCACATTGAATTCTGTTTTTGGAATTTTCAGCAAATCCCACCTATTTCTGTGAAGAGTATTACCATACTCTGTGAATACTTCGTAAGATCTAGGCGTGATCTCTTTCAGAACTTTTGCTTTTGGTCCCCATTTACCGTCACATCTTACTCGCACCAAATTTTTACATTCCAGTGGGCGCAAAGGTTTTGCAGTTTTGTTGTAGGTGACCTCAGAGCTGCATTTCCTTGGCACAGATTGGTCTTTGCTTTGTAGCAAATGTTCAGCTGAGGGTAACTTTGTCCTCAGCTTCCTACCCATCAGTAGTTCTGCTGGAGATTTCCCATCTTCTAAAGTTGTTGACCTGTAGTTCAGGATAGCAAGGTGAGGATCCTCCCCAGCTTCAGCTGCTTTCTTCAGCAGACGTTTCACAATCTGCAAAGCCTTTTCGGCTAACCCATTTGACTGTGGGTAATATGGACTTGATGTTATGTGCTCGAATCCATACTGCTTTGCAAACTCTTTGAATGTCAGTCCACTGAATTGAGGTCCGTTGTCACTGACTATAGTGACCGGGAGTATCACAAAAATTGTTTTCAAATGCGAGATCACATGCTTTGCGGAGGTGTCTGTCAACAATGCAAACTCTGGATAGTTGGAGTAGTAATCCATGACAACTATATAATCTTTCCCATTCAGTTGGAACAAATCAGCTCCCACTTTCCTCCAAGGCTCGCATTGTTTAAAGTGAGGTAACAGCGGCTCTTTTTGCTGTTTGTATCGGTGTTGCTGACAAATCTCACAGCGTTGTACACGTGTTTCTACATCTCTATTCATATAGGGCCAATACATTACGTCTCGGCCACGGCGTTTGCATTTTTCGATGCCCATATGACCTTTGTGTACAAGTTCTGTCATTTGTTGTCTCATCGTACTTGAGACTACTATCCTACTTCCTTTCAGAAGGACTCCATCAATGATAGAAAGCTCATCCCTGAAATGCTGATACGGGCTTGGTAGCGTCTCGTCTTCCGGTGAGTTGATTTTACAAATCACTTCTTGCAATACGCTGTCGCTTGCTGTTGCGTCTGCAAACTCCACCCACTTCTGTTTGGACACAGGTATCTGGCCCACAACACAATCCACATGAATTTGTACATCATTTTCCGTGCTACTTTTACCAGTGTGTTGCAGGCTGGCTCTGCTAAGAGCATCGGCCACTATCAAAAGTTTACCTGGAGTAAACTCAAATGTCAAATGGTACTTCTGCAAACGCAACAGAAGACGTTGGATGCGTGGTGGTGCATCATCCAGGGCCTTCGTTGATATTGCGATCAGAGGTTTGTGGTCAGTCTCCACCATCACTTCCCTGCCATACACATACTCATGAAACTTCTCGCAGCCGAAAACTACACCTAATGTCTCTTTTTCAATCTGTGTGTAATTTCTCTCTGCTGCTGTCATTGTGCGTGATGCGTAAGCAATAGGAAACCACTCTGTCCCATGTTTTTGGAGTAATACTGCTCCAAGTCCATCTTTCGATGCATCGGTCGACACTTTGACCGGTTTTTCTGGGTCATAGAATTTCAGCACTGGCTCTTTGATGAGGCTGTTCTTAAGCATTTCCCATTCTCATGCATGTTGGTGCTCCCATTGCCATTCACTCTTTTTCTCAAGCAAACTACGCATTGCTGTTGTGTTGGCAGAAAGTTTGGGTATAAATTTACTCATGTAATTGATTAACCCCAATGCTTTTTGTCTTTAGGTGCTGGCATGTCAACTACAGCTCGCGTTTTTTTCTGGGTCTGGCTGTATTCCTGCTGCGGATAGCTTATCTCCGAGGTAAGTGATCTCAGTCACTCCAAACTCACATTTTTGTCTGTTTAGTTTCAGTCCAGACTTCTGTGCTTGTTTTAACACTTCACTGAGTCTTTTGTCATGTTCATTTTGCGTTTTTCCCCATATTATTATGTCGTCCAGAAAAACTCCCACACCTTCCATGCCATCAAACAGCTGTTGCACTGTTCTATGAAATACCTCTGGCGCTGAACAGATACCAAAAGGTAAGCGAAGGAAACAGTGTCGTCCGAAGGGTGTGTTGAAAGTACACAGTTTAGCACTTTCTTCATCCAGGACAATTTGGTAAAATGCTGATGATGCATCGAGTTTGGAGAAATAACGTGCACCTGACATTGTACTTGTTATGTCAGTCTTTGTTGGCAACTTGTAATGCTCTCTTTTGATCCACTTATTTAAATCTCTTGGATCTATACAAAGTCAGAGATCACCATTTTTTTTCTCCACAATTACCAGAGAATTTACCCACTCTGTTGGTTCCTCTATTTTTCTTATTATATCCTTTTCCATCAAGGATTGCAATTCAGATCTCAGCCTTTCTTTGAGAGCTACTGGCACCTTTCTGGCTGGATGTATGACTGCTTGAGGATTTTCCTTCAGCTGTATTTTGTGTTTGCCTGGTAAACAGCCTACTCCATCAAACACATCTTGGTACTGTTTAACTATCTCTTTAACAGTAGTTACCATCTCATTCTGTTTCTCAACTGTGTCACTCTGCGTAACTGCTCTACTGTTGATCACATGAACTCTCTTTATGAGCCCCAAATTTTCACAGGCCTTCAGCCCAAGTATAGGCTGTCTGTTACCCTCTACCAGTACACACATTACTTTCACAGTCTGTCCTGTTTTTGCTGTAAGTGTGATCCTACATACCCCTTTTGTGGGAATCGGCTCATCATTGTAAGTTCGTATATTTCTCTTTTTTTCTTGAACTTTCGGCTTTTTCCTCAATCTGTAGAAATCTTTTGTTGGCAGAAGGTTCACCTGTGCCCCGGTGTCCAGTTTAAAGGGTACAGTCACTCCATTGACATCTAGATGAGCTATCCACTCGTCCTGAGTGCTCACTTCATCCACCACAGCCTCCACAAAGAACTGCTCGTCCTCATCGCTGTCACTGGTGTCCTTAGCTACTACTCGAACTTTCTTTTAAGTCAAGCAGCATCATGCAAAATGATTTTTGATGATTCAAAATGATGACTATTCGATCCCTGATCATCGAATCAGACAAACTCTCAAAATTGCACGATTGGCTTTTCAGATGTAAATCTATATACTGTTCTGTAGTCTCTCCTTCTTTCTGCATCCGATTACGGAAAACATAGCGTTCGTACGTTTCGTTTTTCTTTGGTGTACAATAGTCTTCAAATTTTGTCATAACAACATCGTACTTATCTTTCTCCTCCTCAGAGAACTGGAATGTGTTGTAGACATCTATCGCGGATCGGCCCGCCACCGTGAGAAGCAGTGCGATCTTCCTGCGGTCATTATCCCTCTCCAGTCCTGCCGCTAACAGGTACAGCTCAAAGCTCTGTTTGAAGGATTTCCAGTTTGCATGGACATTTCCGCTCAGATTCAGCTCATTTGGCTGCCGAATGCTATTTACACTCATTTTACAACTATTAATCGATTTCTCCTGGTACCATGTTTCATTTACCTTGTTGCACAGACCACCAACACAGATGCATAGTTTCTACACGCCATGCGCGTTCTTTTTATTTTCCTTTTCCGAACAGTTGTACTTGCACTACTCATCGCATTTGTGCCCCCTAGTGGCACTCATTAGTACACTAGGGACATATCAGTGACACTGGATATTGGTAGGGACACGTCCCTAGCGTCCCTACTAAATTCTACGCCCCAGGGTGGAATAAGCAAATGCTAGGGGTGCCACTCATCAATTTTTGAGCGCCAAAAAGAGTGATTTTTTTTAATTATTTTTTTTATTTTAAAAATACTATTTTAATATTGTTAATTCGAAATGACCAAATAAAGCAAAAAAGGTCACAAAAACTTAACTAAGTCCCCCAACTCATCTCCCCCGCCCAGTGAGTACTTGAAAAGTGTTTCCATGATATTTATAAGCTATACAGTTTTATTTTAAAAAACAACAACAATATTTTATGTAAAATTAACATTAAAGAAGATCTACATTTCTCAGTTTTATTCATGGTGAAAACGTGAATGGTGCCATAGTTTAGATAGTTTAGTGGAAGATTGCTGCCATCTACTGAAAAACAAAAACTTTTGAAAGTGCTCAATAAAAAGTTTGCACATGAATGCTGTATAGGCCTAATCACTATTGTTATTTATGTTTAGGCTGTGGCTTAGGTTCTATTTTTGTATAATTTAACCATCCTCAGCCTAATAAAAAAAAATATATATATATATATATATATATATATATATAGAGAGAGAGAGAGAGAGAGAGAGAGAGAGAGAGAGAGAGAGATATTTAGATATAAGAGTTCAGATGCAAAAGCCTCTAAGTGCCATCTGAAATTTTCTTCTAGAATGGTCATTTTTATCAAGCTTGTATATTTAAGTTCAGTAATTTCACTTAAATGACATTTTCATTGCCATTTAAGTGAAATTACTGAACTTAAATATACAAGCTTGATAAAAATGATAATTCTAGAAGAAAATTTCAGATGGCACTTAGAGGCTTTTGCATCTGAACTCTTCATATACATAGATAGATAGATAGATAGATAGATAGATAGATAGATAGATAGATAGATAGATAGATAGATAGATAGATAGATAGATAGATAGATAATCTTGCCTAGGTGGGGCAGCAAATTGGTCAGGACCGGCCCTGATCTGTCTATAAACAAAACACAAACTTTAATACATCATCATCTTATTCTTTTTTATCTATGACTACTTATTTTTCTAATTCTAATTATTTGTTAAGTGCCATTGCCCCAGAGCTTGATGATGAGGTCAAAAAAATCTGCCAGACCCAGCCATTTGGATTACTTTGTGATGAGTCAAACAACATGCAGACAGAAAAATAACTAGTAATACTGGCAAGAGTGTATGATGAGAACAGTCTTGAGGTTGTGACTAAATGTATTGACATGCCAGTCTGCAATGTGGGTACAGCAGACAATATTTATGAGAAGCTAGAAACCACTTTGAGGTGAGTTTATTTACACAATGAAGAATGCACTTAAGGCTCATTTTAATTAGATGGCATGAATGTTCATTCAGTTATCACCAAACTAAAAGCCAGTCAACCTTATGTTCAGGATGTGGGTTGCATGTGCCACCTTGCCCAACTTGTCACAGGCTGTTGAATGAAGGTGTATAGCCACTTCCACAAAAGGTCAGTATAAAAGAAGAAAAGTTTTTCTGTTAGTTAGTCTGTTCTCGGTAAATTTAGGGTATAATGACTCCATTTATCCATTATTCATGTACATTTTCCTGCCCTTATTTTTTGTTGTTTGTGTTTCCTGTAGTGCCAAGAGAAGTGAGGTGTATAAAGAGTTTGTGGAGTTCACAGACACAGACAATCTGAATCTGCTCAGAGACTGCAGTACACGATGGCTCAGCCTCCACACGTGCATACAAAGAGTGCTGAATCAATGGGCTGCTCTGAAGGCTTACTTTAATAGTCATGAGGATGAGAGGAGTGCTAAAATCAGGAACCTGGCAGGCTACTTCAATAATCCTGAGATCAAGTTCTGTTTTCTGTTTCTGAGTGCCGCTCTTAAGCCATTAGTTGCGTTCAACACTGCCTGGAAGGAAACACTGTGGTAGAATGAATGAATGGTGGAGATCTAGCATTATAAAAAAAGAAGTGTTTCTTTTATTTAAGTTTACCCATGTTTGCACAATAGGCAGAGAGCGTGATGATCCATAAGCTTCACAGTGAGATGACAAGACTGTTCAAGAGATACTTGGGCTACATTGTTCCAGCTAGATTAATTGTGGATATTCCAATCAGTGAAGTATCATACATGAACACCAGCTGGCGAATGAGGATCTCTTCATTGGGGGTGAGGCCAGAACATTCCCTGAAAATTAAGAACTGCCCTCCATGGCAAAAATATATCAGTAAGTTATAACTTCAGTAATAATGCATGCTTCATTTGTCTTTCTTCATGATTCCTTGTTAATATGTGATTATGTTATTAATTGTGCTCTTAGGACAGTGAGAGCTTTCTATGTGGAAGTCATTGGGGAGATGCTGAAGGTCTTTCCCTTAGACTCACAGCTGCTCTGTGACCTGAAGGTGTTGGACCCAGCCTCTCGCCTGGACATCTCTCCTGAATCAGGTTGACCTTGTTATTTTATGATTTACCTACCCCTTCAAATGACCTTATTGAGAATACCGGCTCTGTACATTTAAGTATGAAGTATATTAACCTAAGTAACCTAACTAATAATGTATTGAAAAACTGTTCATACCACATAGTGACAAGGCTAGGTTGCATGTTTCCACAACTGAGGCTTGATCCAGATATACCGAGCGAGGAGTTCACAGACTACCAGGTCACAGACAGCAAGGAGCTAACCCAGGAAGAGAGAGTGGACAGATTCTGGGGCCTTGTAGAGAAAAGTGAGACTGAGACCAGGTTTAGTCAGCTGACTAGTCTGATGAAGGCACTACTTTGCATTCCTCATAGCAATGCCTCCTCAGAGAGAACCTTCAGCATGGTCAGAAAGATTGTAACAGAAAATCGAATGAGCATGAATAATAGTACACTTTGTGCTCTATTGTGCTGCAAAATCAACTATACAACCCCTGCACACAAGTACACTCTCTCCAGGGGGATACTTAGAGCAGCAAAGTCTGCTGCTTACAATTATAATTCTGGATGTAAGAAACACTAAACCATACTCATGCATGTAAACACACAATGTTAATGTAATGTAATGTAAAATACATGAAATACATGTGTTTTTGTTACATGTTCCACAGTGCTACAGCACATGCACCACAGTGTTTCCTTTTATGTAATATGACATTGTTTGCAATAAAAAGAAATAAAAAGAAACATGAATAATTCCCATGATTAATACCATATAAAAAAAAAAATTAAACAAAGGTTATGTGATTATACAACATGCTTGTTGTATCAGTTGTTGCTGCTAGTCTGAGCTATTGCTGTAGAGTGTATGCTTCCCCTGCCAAACTACACTAGTTTTAGCAATAGTTCCGTGATTATACAACATGCTTGTTGTATCAGATGTTGCTGCTGCTAGGGGTGTAACGGCCCATTCACACCGGACGCCGAAGCGACGCCGAAGCGTCGCGGAACGGAGGCCGCTTCCTTTCGGCGCCCATGTTAAGCCTTGTTTATACTTTCGCCCGGCTCCGCAGCGCGAGTCTCCGCAGACTGCGCGCGCACCTCCCCAAACGGACGAGGCGTTTATACTCGACGCGCTCGCCGTTGTACTATTCTTTGAAACGATAGGGGGCGACTCCAGTAATTATCCTCTAACCATCAGGAATCAGCGATGAGAAGAAGAAAGCTATACACACGTGACAATGTTTATTTTAGTACACGGCCACCAATACCACACTACAAAAAGAATCATGTAAAACCCAGTAAACCCTGAGATTATTGCTAGTGACAATAAAACAAAATATATGGATATGAGAATGTGTATACAACATAACTAAATTATCTATCTCTTACATATTTTCTAATTTCACTAAACATTTCATTAAGTTTCGTGAACATTTTTATTAAACATGGACCTTTATGTTCTTTAAAAATACTTTTTATGCTATTGTATGCTCATTTTTAAAATGTAAGCAACTCATTTAGACGTGCAAACTGGGTGCCAGTGTGGTGAGAAGTTCGAGCTCGGCCAGATTCGGTTCGAAGTCGTTTATCTTCGGATGCGGCGCCGCGCGCGTTGTTACAAAATCTGCCGTGCACACCGCCAGGCGAAATGGGCCCTTGCGCACCCAACGCGCGCGACCGCCCACTCCGCGATGACGTCATTTTTACCGCGCGCACCTTCGCGCTCGTGCGGACGCGTCGAGTATAAACCAGGCTTTAACCTATGGTGTCGTTCACACCAGACGCGGAGCGCCGCGGCATGCCGCGGCCGGCCCGCGCCGTGAAGCGCCAGTTTCGGCGTCTGGTCTATTTTTTGCGCGAGCCGCGAGTGATTCGCGTCCATTCTGGCAGGAAGTCACACCAAGAAACACGAGACATCCGGTCAATTGTCAAAATATAAGCAATTTTCAAATTAAAATACCGCGAGTATTAACAAAAAGTATTAATACAAGAAGTGTACAAACTTCTTGGTTACAGAAACATGGTGTATTCATTTTATGAGGTTATTTACTTACCCATGATGTAAAAAAATAATATAATAAGGAAATAATAATTTTATAATAATATAAAAATATAATAAAGAATAAACAACAACTGAGCAGAAGCGCTTGTTGACCGCCGCGGAGAATACGCGTCTAGTGTGAACAGGCAGGCGCCGGACCGCGCGTGATTTTCCGTTCCGCGACGCTTCCGCATCCGGTGTGAACTAAGGTTCCCCCAATAGATCCCATACACTGTTAAATTGGCTACAGCAAAACGCTTGTTGCAATGTGTCCTTGCTTGCTCCAGCTGGGGTGATGCTTCCCCCATTAGATTGGATCTATAGTGTTCAACATATGCCGCTAACATTAGGATGTATTAACCATTCTATCAGCCTCAGTCGTGTTCGGGGTAGTGTGTAAAAAAAAAAAATATATATATTTTCCTGGTTTCTTCAGAAGTAAACTACAAGCAAGTAAAACAAGGTTATGACATCATTGACAGGTGTCAGTATGCGCCCTTTTTGCAAACCTACATATTTGTGCCTAAATATATCTAAGTATCAGAATCACACTTGTTGCATTAAACCATCCAGCTGTATTAATGACATGTTGCTTAATTCTGCGTGAACTTTTTATTTTGTTTTTTAATAGAGATATAGAATCGTACATATTAGCATTATGGGTACGGTGTTGACGAAAAAGTGTCTTCAGCTGTTTCTTAAAAATGGCTAAAGACTCAGGGCCCGTCCACACGGAGACGCGTTTCGCTGTATACGTATACATTTTTTATCGTATTGGCGTTTCGTCCACACGGATCCGGCGTTTTGGGAGACTGAAACCGCTATTTTTTTAAACCGGGTCCCAAAGTGGATAAATCTGAAAACGACACCCTTGCGGTTTTGTGTGTACAGCCAATCCGTATATTTTGTGAAACGATGATGTCATCACATCACGTGTCGTCTGTGTCACGAGTAACAGCAACAACAATAAAGGCGGACTTATATGATTGTATTCGTGCTGCAGAAGCTACTAAGCCTACTAGCTTTATTACAGGAAAATCTATTGCTTCTCTGCAACTGTGGTGAGCAAAAAGCGATAATCTTTGTCTTCTTCTTCTTGGTTCGTTTACAGCGCGCAAGGTTATGCGCATGCTCAAAGTCTTCTTCTCCGTGTATAGTGTATCTCTGTGGCAGAATTACAGCGCCCCATACTGGTCTGGCATATATACTACACCGTTTTCAGTCGGTTTCAGTGGTTTCGTGTGTACGCAGATATTTCTTGAGACGACGCCGTGTTTACGGAATTTTTTTTTTGAACGAGGGAAAAAAAATATTGGATCGGGAACGCACCGGCTTCGTGTGGACGTGGCCTCAGTTAGGCGGGTCATTCCACCAGCATGGAACAGTCAAGGTAAAGGTCCGTGAAAGTGATTTTACAAAGAGTACATTTGTAAGATTTTGGTTTCCATAGACCCTCATATTTGTCACTGACCCACATGCTAGTTGATCAGTTCAGTGCATTCTCTTTTAGGGGTCGACAGGGAGGTATACACTTCACCAAATTAAAAATAGTTTCATGACAATCTAATGATGGACAGCATTATCAGCACACAGTAAAACAACCATGCATTAGAGCACAGGCAGAGCGTGAGAGCGGGATCAGGTCAGAGCAAAGTCATCCAAGCTCTATAATAACCAGTAAATGCAGTGCTTGCATCCATCAGTGAGGCTGGTTTCGGGGTAATGACGGTGGGCTCTGTTGGGAGAGAGTGACTGGCTAAGGGCAAAATGACTTGTATTACCCTCCACCTACATCAACCATACTGAATGCAATCATAACACTCCACTGTACTGTTAATGACACCACCTGCTACCTCCCTGGCACGTGTGTGTCTGTGTGTGTGTGTGTGTGTGTGTGTGTGTGTGTGTGTGTGTGTGTGTGTGTGTGTGTGTGTGTGTGTGTGTGTGAGGGGGCTACTGGCTGCTCATTTCCCCTGCCAGGTTACATTCTAAATAATAACACAGAGAAAACAGCCCTGGTATATATGTAGCTCTGAGAACATATGGGAGGTGGTGCCTCCAAATTCAGATGGGAAAATTATCAACAGTACAGGTTTTTTTTTTTTTTTTTAACACTGTCCAATTGTGACACCAGCATAAAGTTTCAGATAGAAAAGGGTTTTTGTTTTGCACTTGCATCTGATCCATACTTATTCAGATAAATAAGTATTTTCAGAAACAGCTTTGGTACAACAGTTTACACATGCAGCTGTTAACATTGTTGTGGCAAGACCAATCAGACACAAAATTATGGATATTATTTAATGAATAATCCAACAGACCCCGCAAGCCCATAACACGCCAAGCAGACCCATAAAACGGACTTCTCTCCATTAATTAATAGACAAACATTTCTATGCATGTAGCATTTCTATGAATGAACATGCATATCCCCATGATATTGAGTATTATTACTGTTTTGTATATGTATAGTATCTGTTTTATGCATGACTTCTGTTAGAACTTTTAGAAATAACCTTATTGGTATCATGCTTCCTATCAAAGTCATCCTTATTTAACACCCTGCACATTGGTGTACATCACCTCCTTATAGCATGCATTGTATACTTGTTATATTAATCAGAGTATAAAGGGACACAAAGTGCCAGCTCACTCTGATCATGCAAACGAGTCAGCTTCCAAACAAAGAAACCTTTCCTGCTTGAAAATTACACTTTTCTCATTGCTCAAGCCAAACTCGACCTCCACAGACTCTCAGTGACCTTCTCTCTGTGCCTTTTTCTTCTGTTGCTGTTTGTGTGGGACCTCACGTTTTTCCAAAGCCATGATGAACACATCAAGAATGTGGTGAATCTCCTATAACAAAGACGTAGACCGTGTCTTCATTCAGCCAGGAAGAATAAGCTTGTATCACTCCTTGTTAATAAGTTTGCTGATGGTTCTGTTCAGGAGGTTAACTGACTGTTGCGTTGGTCGTTATGTTTCCATAGCTTCATTCCTCTGTTTCTGTCTCAGTTTCATTCATTCACTTTCACTTTCCATTTGACCCATGTATTTGTCTGCATCCGAAATCACATACTTACCTATATAGTAGGCAAAAAACAGTATATGACAAAAGAAGAACTATATCCGAATCCACAGTACTCATAAAAGAGTAGGCAAAAAGTACCAAGATGATCTACTACTTCAAACGAGATCCTGAAGTGTGCATACGATGGACAATTTACCATCCCATGAGGCCACGGGAGAGGATTTATGAATGGTAGTGAAGCGATGCAACTGACGCTGCTAGGTCACATGATAATGACAACATGGCTAATGTAATACGTCCGGTTACATTCATACTACACACATTCATACTAAACAGAATGTATTTTTTGATGGTCATTACTTATTCAAAATAAGTAGAGTATGCGATTTCGGACGTAGCCTATGTGTTTGTTCAGACTAGTTATGTGTTTGTGATTTAGTTAAATAAAACATTTGTGCACATTAATGGGAGTGTTGAATGTGGTCACTGCTTGCCAATCAAAACCTTTAATGATGCGATTACAGCTCTTTAATATCCTTTCTAAGAGTTGATAGACAATTTTTACTGAGTGTTCGATGGACGAACAGGTTAATTTATTGTAATGTTAAACAAGTTAATTCTATTAACTGATCCAAATATGTATAATTAATTACAAGTTATGATTAATTATATTTCCCTTTCAAGCTAATTTTCTACAACATACAAATAAATGCATGCATGACAGTTCAATCTTTTTCCATCATGTTGACACTTTGTCAAAGGTATTCTGGTGGTGGTTTGGGAAGTGAATAATGCATAGGTGAAACTTTAAAGTTTGTGTGTGCTTTGGAATATGAAAATGTGTTCCACAGGAGGAAAGACTGGCTCTGATGCCAGCATCAAATCACAGAACTGGAATGGAGAAGCACCAAATTGTAATCTCCTCCTCATCAGAAAGGGATAGACATGTCAAGAGAAAGTCCTGTAAGACCTCAGGCCTGTAACGTCCATCCAGTCAGGAAGTAACAGACACTACGTTTCCTGAGTCTCCAGTCTGTGAAGAAGGAGGAAGCAATAGATACAACCACATTAGTCTGCAGGCTGTGAGGAAAGAGACATTAACAGATACACTATAGTCAATGTCTTCCTCCAGTGAGACAACAACAAATACAGCATATCCTTTTGTCCCTCCATCCCAGAGAGACAAATGCAGATTGACCAAGTTCTCAGTCTCTTAGAATCAGACTGACACGTCTGCAACCAGGTTAAGCTCCAGCGAGCAAACCTTCACTTCAAGGTACATTTTAGTCTGTGTGTTCCAGATTGGTAGGAACCTTTTAGTGTTCCATGAGATCAGCATCTCACAGTGCTTCGTGTTCAGGGCTGTTGAAACAGATTCTAACTCCTTTCTCACTGCACTGTTACTCAGCACAACCAGTGGGAAAATATCACTTAACCAAAACTCTTAGCAAAGACCTTGGCATTAGTGTATTGTCAGTATAATTTTCTCATTTTCATTAGATGTTGTTTAGCTGATGCCAATAAATAACAAATAATCTTTCATTTATTTGTTTAATGTGGAATAAGGTTATTTACCTGATTAGTAGAGAAACCTTTCTGGATGTTAAGAAATCTTTCTACACGATAACTTAACATTCAACTAAATAAGTGTCAGTTGCTCATAATATAATAATATTTATTGTATTACAGGTCTGTAGATTATACAGTAAAAGGCTCTACAGTTGATCCGATATTTTACAAATCCTTCAGATTGGTCAGCTGACATATTCTCTCCAAGTTACTTTTCTTTCTTTTTTTTACTATCAAGGTGAAAATCCTTAGCTAGTCCCCTGAAATAAAAAGAAGGAAGGAGTCACCTGGGTAACACTTTAAAATACGGATCCTTCGTTAATGAATAACTACACAGGAACAAATGAGTAACACAATATTAACAATCTAGTAACTACAATGAACTAACAAGTAACTCTGATTAACGAATTAGTAAGTAATAGCACACAGATTTAAGTGGTAGTTCACTATTAACTAATCAATAACTACTATTTTTTTAATACTTCACAGAGAACTAATGAATTTTTTTACAGATTTAATGGTATTTGGATGGCTGATGACTCAGTATGTTCCAGTACTCACCATGATTAGTCAAGTTATTCAAAGCCAGTCCAGAGGAATGCCGGAAAATCGGCCACAGGGTAAGTGTTCCAGACAAGTGCATTTATAAAAACAATTCTTAAAAATTATTTAGTTTATGAATAGTTCTCTAAAAGACAGCAGTGCATAGGCTAATTATTGACAGCTTTCCCAAATCATAAGTCTGCTACGCTACTACATATTGATAATTAGTGTACAGTATCTAGCAGTAATGTTAATCTAGTGCTAGTAATTTTTCCTGCATTAGTTATTAAGTTTTGCATGAATTGTGAATTTTTTTCATTATTTCTCTGGGAAGTATTAAAAAATTGTAGTTATTGATTAGTTATTAGTGAACTACCACTTAAATCTGTAAAAAATTCAGTAGTTCTCTGGGAAGTATTAAAAAAATAGTAGTTATTGATTAGTTAATAGTGAACTACCACTTAAATCTGTGTGCTATTACTTACTAATTCGTTAATCAGTTACTTGTTAGTTAACTGTAGTTACTAGATTGTTAACATTGTGTTACTCATTTGTTCCTGTGTAGTTATTCATTAACGAAGGATCCGTATTTTAAAGTGTTACCGTCACCTGACACTCTCACACTCACCTTAAAGGGTTAGTTCACCCAAAAATGAAATTATCCCATAATTTACTCACCCTCAATTAAGCCATCCTAGGTGTATATGACTTTCTTCAAACAGCCAAACACAAACTGACTGAGTAATATAAACAAAATATCCTGGCTCTTTCAAGCTTTATAATGGGAGTAAATGGTACCTTAGATTTTGATCATCTCTGGCTTCTGGTAACAGCCATACGCAAGTTGAGTTCCGGCGGAAGAGTGACTCAACGTATGACGTAGGATATAGGAGTAGCGTAAGATTAGGTCAGAGTAGACGCCTCTCGCTGATCAAACAAATAGGGCTGGGCAACAAACTCAAGCAAAGTAAATTATGGGATTATTTTTATTTTTGGGTGAATTAACTAAAACCCTCTAATTCGGTGCCAAGTGTGAGAAACACTACACATTAGTTCATAGTGTAAGGTGAATTATGTTCAATAAGATTTTAACCTGAAAATAAGTAAATATCAATGGAAGTGAAATAAATTTGAATGAATTAATATTAAATAAAAACCCAAACCCTGAGAGGGTATTTTGCCTCATTTCAGAAGTTCACTTCTTATAACTACTGAATAAAAAAGAAAGAAAAACAACTTAACTTAACATCAGTCTCTCAGTTTCAGAACAATTCAAATCATAGGAAGTTAAGTAAACACAGTGCTTGGTAACTCAGTGAATTCAGTTCTTCCAGCCCACATAAAAAGTAAATTTGCCTGAATACTACATTTGTAGAATAAAGAAAGCAATTTTCCGTCCCGTTTAAAGCCGGAGGCTGAAGAGCTTTTCGTCGATTATGATGCTGTTGTATGTCCAGGTAAAACCAAAAGAGGTAGAGTCTGCATTCATTTTCTCTTTTAATTGAATAGCGGCGAGTGTCTGGGTCGGTGTCTCAGTGACCATGAGCTCATTTAACCTGTAATGGCAAGTAAAATGAAAGTGGCATAAAGGGCAACACAGTAAAAGAACGTCTCGTACTTTTGTCAATCCATCAGTATCGACTGACAGGAGAGGAGAAAGGATCTTCATTCATCATATCTCATAATTTACCCATAATTCTCTGTCACCAGGACAAGAAGAGTGATGAAAGAAAACGCACAGGATGGACCATAATAGGAGCCACTTGAGTACAGGTGTTGAGGGAGAGACAGACACAGCAGTGAAGGGTAAAGAGTAAAGAAAATATATATGTGACCTAAAATAATGTTTAAACTTTCCCATAGTCCGCAGCTGTTTGTCTTATTTGAGAAATTATAAAATGGCCTTCACAATGAAAAACATGCTTCTTTGAATGCAGTTCATTAAATAAAGCATTTCCCTCAATCCCTTCTGAGCATAAATAAAGCCTGTACCAAACATCCAGAGCCTCATTAACATTTATTGTGTCTCGATAAAAAGTTGCAAAATTAATTTGACAAACAGGAGGGAAATTAGACATGGACCCCTGTGCATAACAAATATCAGCTTGTTTTTATTCATTTATTTATTTACATATTTATTTATTTATTTTCTACCCAGGTACTAAGAAAACAACTCATTTTACAGTCAAATTTATGGTTGTCGGGCCACCGTTCAGGTTCAGAGGTGTACTACAATGACGCAAAGTTTGTTTATTCATTCAAGAAGAATATTAATTTGTGGCTTGTTCCACTTCGACTTCTTCTGGTCTGTGTAAGGATTTTTAAAAGGATGCTAAATTATTTTAATTAGTAAAACACCACCCTGTAATCAAAAGGAAAACACAATTTTGATTAAGTTTGTGTTTTAATGGACCCACTTTTCCCTTTGTTTCAGGGGAAGAGCACACACACTAATTAATGTAAATAAAAGTAGTGACTCTACTAACAGTGCAAATCGCTGTGCAGCATATGTTTCTGGTAGCATTTAGCAACATATGTATCTGTCCAAGCTTAATGATGTTCATACCATTCAAAAGCTTGGGGACATTATTTTATTTATATATATATATAATATATACATTAATATTTTTATTTAACAAGGATGCATTAAATTAATCAAAAGAGCCAGTAAAAAAAATAAAATAAAAAAAAAATAATCTATTTCAAATAAATGCTATTATCATATTCAAAGAATCCTGAAAAAAATACAAAAAATTATAATGTTTTGCAGCACAACCGTTTTCAAAACTGATTATAAGAAATGTCTTGAGTAGCCTACATAATCAGCAAATTGGAATTATTTCTGAAGGATCATGCCACACTAACGATTTTTTTTTTTTTTTCAGCTTTACCATCACAGTAATATAATATAATATAATATAATATAATATAATATAATATAATATAATATAATATAATATAATATAATATAATATAATATAATTTATAACTGCTTTATCAAACTTAGTCTTATAGCTGACTACTTTCTCAAAAGAATAACTGTAGTTTAACTATTTTAAAACAGAAAGTAGCTTCACAGTGAATGATTGAGTGACAGGAGTGAGTTCCAAGGCCTCAAACCATACGATGTAAATCAACGGCTCTGTGGGGACTGTGCTAAAAAATCCAACAGACAGTGTAACTTCAGCGGGAGGCAAAAGTGCCCTGTGGAGTTACAAAGATGGATTCATTTTAGGTTATGTGCAGTGAGTGAGTGTGTGTGTGTGTGTGTGTGTGTGTGTGTGTGTGTGTGTGTGTGTGTGTGTGTGTGTGTGTGTGTGTGTGTGTGTGTGTGTGTGTGTGTGTGTGTGTGTGTGTGTGTGTGTGTGTGTGTGTGTATTTGTGATGAAATGTGAGAAGGAGAGAAGAGAGACATTGGTTTGGACTAAAACTGTAATAGGAAGGGTAACAAGGAGAAGAAAGTGAGAAATATATAGCATTGGTCTCAATTGAAATATATTGAGAGAATCTATAGAAACAAAGAGAGAGAAAGGAGGAACAAAGAAAAGGAGATAGAAGACAGCTTACATGATAGGTTGAGTGTCAGGAGGGAATCATAAGAGATAATGACAGTGGTGCTGTGCTTTAACACACTTCAGCACTCCCGTCAGCGCCTGATGGATGAGGTCTGGGCTCTTAACTACTCGCTGGACTAACTCAAACACACTCCACAGAAAACACTCCACACTGTTCTTGCTCCTCTCGAGGCCTCTGATCCACAGCCAGCAAGGTCATAGAATTGAATAGATGAAATAACTGTTATCAAACAAATGTCCGGGTTCGATTTCATATTTACAATTCAAATCAAGCTAAAAATTAACTGAAAATGAGTGTGGAACATCCAGTTTGGGCTTTTTAGATGTTGTTCCAGATAAACCCATTTAAAGTAACAACATGTAGTTTTTCAACCTTCATAATATATTTCCAAGACCCTTGTGATGGTACATCGACTTACAATAGGTTGAATGACACGTCTGCCAGAGCCTGACGGGGTCTGTATCGCTTTTACTGGCACTATTGGTGCGTTCAAGTCATCTCGTATCTCGTATTTACGAGTTGAACGCACTTGAACGCCACCACAATGTCGTAAATACCAGTGGGGAGCTCGGGATTTTCTCTAAGCTCCGATCTTTCCGAGTTGGGGGCGTGTCAGTGATTAACATGGCGGAATACACAATACGTAAAGGTATTTAGCTGTGATATTGTCAGGCTTTTCTATTAACAGCTCAGTTAGCTAATCGCCAACACAGAATATGATAGTATTATAATACAACAATGCAACATGTAACGATGTGTTGGCAGTGGCTTCATAAATGAATTAAAAACATAAAAATACAAAGTACACCTGATGCACATTTCTTTGTTCTTCATTTTCTAGAACTAGAGTTTAAGAACCTTACTGTATTTTTGTGTAATTAATTAAGAGAAAGTACTCCGCCATTTTGCTCCGACGAAAGTGACTTGAACGCACATGCCGTTATAAACACTACTTCCCACCTCGTACGTACGAACTTCCCAGGAGGACTTGAACGCACCATATGTAACTTCGGGGTGCGGGTAGTAACCAGAGCTCAAAAAGAACTACAAAATTCGACTGCTTTACGGCATACGTCACTTCGCCCACCACAGGCCAACCAGCGCGTCTGTTTTCGTCATGGCTGAAGCAGCAGCGAAACGTAAAAAGTCCAAGGTTTTGTCGGAGTAGAGTCGGAAGAGGAAAAGGGAGAGTGATAAACTGAAAGGCAGGACGAGGATCAATATTGGTCGAGCGTTTGCTCGCTGGCGTGAGCTTATCGTCAGACCGATGCTGACTTGGCCGTCATGCTGTTGAACTAGTAAGTAAATTGCTTGCATACTATCTTTAGTTTTTCTAATCTGTTGTCTGCCTGGCTACGTTACGGAAACTATCTGGTCCTCCATTTATCTTCATGAATCAGCTAACGTTAGTAGATGAGCGAATTATCAATCTGGTAGCTAGTAAACACTAACATGCTAGTTTTAGATGGTTAGGATGCTATCGCTATCATTCTCGTTCAGATTTGAGCATTGCAATCGACATGCAAATCGCAAATGTTTGAGTTAAAACGTTTAGTCTACTAAACATGTATAAATTATGAAAGGAGGAAGATTAATAATATTATCATTGCCCATATGAAAAAAACCTGCATGCTTCATATACAGTAACAGCCCGTTCTCAGGTTCTCATCCCAAGTCGTCATATACTGACGCTTTCAAAATTTCTTCAATATCTGACGCACAAAGCACCCTTTAGCGTCCATATGAGACGCATAACCCTGGTAGGACCTAAACCTACCCATAACCGAAGCGTCTCATATTGACGCTAAGGTGCTTTGTGCGTCGGATATTGAAGAATGTTTGAAAGTGACGATTTGGGGATGAGAATGCGTTGACAGTAACCGTAAATCATTTTACGACAGCGGTAATGGACAATTCCGCTTCCAACCTGTAGGGCGACCGCAGAGGAAGTTCCATGTTGTTGCTTTAACTTTCCCTCTTCAATTAAATATAAAAGGAGAGGTTTTAAAGGAGTCATAACCTAGTATTACATTGGATACCTACTGCTGTATTATAGTCTTTCAGGCCCTTCTAAAAAAGAAAAGTGGAAAAAAAATAAACACAGACCTACTTTTACCCTTATTTCTGAAGGCATTATTGTCTCGCGAGATCAATGCGATGTTTTGGCTGTCGTGGACGATCTATATGGCTCTGCACGCCAGTTGAAAGGGTTGTTGGGACAGCGTCATTAAAAATGAATTTCATCCACTGGTCCCTGATAGTTTCGTCCGATTTTGGGAGATAAAACACATTTACATGTTTTTTATGGCAATCAACCACAGAGCAAGTCCGGTGTGCACTCGGTTTCTCCATCTTTCTTGACTGAACTGAATATGAGGGGGAAGGGGGGCTTCCTGCTGCGGTGTCCATATATGGTATATCCTACTACCTCATGACGTCAAGAGGGAGCTGAAATCAAAATCTCGTATTTGAGTGCGCGTGCACGCGCGCTGGTTTATTTACCCTGAGGTAAACAAACGCTTCACTTTTAAATATCGG
Organism: Rutilus rutilus; assembly: GCF_951802725.1. NCBI lineage: Eukaryota > Metazoa > Chordata > Actinopteri > Cypriniformes > Leuciscidae > Rutilus > Rutilus rutilus. The sequence goes on along the minus strand of NC_140210.1, from coordinate 30,021,565 downwards.
CTTCCCGGCCAGTGTATAATCGTTAGTCGATCATAACATACATTGATTCTCGTGGAAAAGTGAAAATTGCAGGTTATGACTCCTTTAAGAAATGTTCACACTTGCTCTTTTCAGTACAACAAAAGCATAATGGTGACTGAGCTCTAAGGGCTCACAAAGAAAACAGAAATCATGACATGGCTTAGTGCGATTATCAAAACGCGAATGCTCCGATTCAATTAAATATAAGCGTTGCTTGTTTCAGTGAATATGCGCTTGTAAAATGGATTGAGGAGCGCAAAGTTTGCCAACCATCTTCCAAACCCTGTAATGAAAAGCACTTATAAATCAGCTGTTGTCAACAAAAAAGAAGCTTTAAGTTCTCCCTGTGGTTTTCCACCAAAATAAAGGTATTCATGTTTGAAAATGAATTAAGACAGCCATAAATATTAATACTGTCATTTTATTATATAAAAATATAAAATTATTCAAATTGTGCAGCCTAAGCAATTTTTATCAGAAATATTGCAATTAGATTTTTCATCCCTGTGCATCCCTACTATGCTCTAAAAAGAGACAATAGTAACAGAAAAAAAGTGTATAAAAAAAATAAAAAGTATATAAAAACATATACCATGACAACAGTCCTTACAACTGATGCCCTATATCCCAAGTCTTCTAAAATCATACAATATATATATATATATTTTTTTTTTTTTTTTGGAATTAAAGTCGATTTGAAAATTTAAGTCGTTATTCACCAAATAATATTCACTAATAATCACTAATAATTATTCACTAATAATCAAATCTCTCAAGCCGTACCTGAATTTTAATTTGATTTTGATTCATAGTTGTTCATAATCGATTGGTTTCAGATAACTCTGAGGATAAGAATGCTGTAACGGTCTACTCTCAAAGTTCACACATATACACACGTACACAGATCCCCATGGCTCACCTCCCAAAATCCAGGCAGACTCTGCAGAAATAGTGGATTTGTGTCATTGTAGAATAGAATGTTCCACCCTGAGTCGACTGAGCTGTCTGCTCTGAACGTTTGTCCTGTTTGAGTATACACTGTTCTTTCCAAGGTTATTTTAACTTTGCTATTGCAGGATTGTGCCAGGACAGATAGATTTGAACCGAGAGAGATAACTGAGCCTTTAATGTCTTGGGAAACATACATTGGTATATCGCTTACACAGTGAACACTATGGCCTTTCTGTCTGCATCCTTATTAAAATAGGGCCTTGGGCGTCTCAACAAAAGTTACTTCAAGAGCATAGAAGCCTCTTCATAAAGATGCGGGATTCTGGCTAAAACATCATGATTATTGTCATTTATTTTCAATTCATACAAACACGTCTGACCTTTGCTCTGCATCTGGCTTCGGTACAGGAGACTCGCATTAACGGGATGCTTGGCTTTACCGCTGGGGCTCCGTCTCTTCAGCCAGGACTCGCTTGATTCATTTTCCCTTTAAAGTAAATGTGTCACTTGTGGTTTAGCTACTTTGTGGTGTATTCAGAAGCTGGATGAGGGTTTTGTGCCCTTGAGGCTGAATGCAAACAGGTCTTGAGCAGGAAAGAGAGAGAGAGAAAGAGGGAAAGAAAGGGTAGAATGATGGAAGAACACAGACAATGAGACTGTCAGGTGGCCTCGGAGGCGTGGCACAGGCCATCAATCATTCTGGCCGATGAACATCAAAAACAATGTGAATATCAAGAGTGAAGGACTGAGAGAAAGCCAGACTCTAAATATAGAGCCACCTATTGGCGATGCAATTTTTCACGCCAGTTAAATGTGCCCTGACAAGAGTGCACAAGACGGTTTTCTCTATGTCGGACGTGTGACCTTCGTGCGAACGTTTTTATATCATTACTATCCTACCTTTGACTTTTTCCCAGACATATCTTGTTCCTTTTCAGACTCACTTCATTTATCAAAGTTTGCATGGCAAGTCTTATTGGCCAAGGTTGCCAAAGTTAGTGCAAAGAGATTCAATTACTGTGTTTGAATAAGTCCAGTAACACACACATACACATAATACAGAAACTAAACTATATTTTCTTGTGGCTAACTGACCTGATGAGTTTGCTTGATAATGCATTCTCCAACACTACCGCTTGTTATCATTAATGTGAAAGGACTTGTACTTCACTAATTACTTTCTGACCAAAAGTATAAATATCAGCATGATCGTTTTTGCTCTTTTGACCCAATGTGCAGACAGGAGAAGAAGAGGGGCACAGAGAGGTGGACCAAAAGTGAGAAATAACAGACAAGTGAAACAGAAGGAGGCATCATTAGCCACAACATGACTAAACAGCATCCAATTACATCTGATTTACAGTGTTTTATAAAAGCATGTTCACAGACACTAGTATAATTAGTATAATTTGCTAATGCTAACATCGCTATTACTGCTCATACTTAAGGTTACGCTAAGTGTTATGGGTCAATAAAGACTGCCTGTGTGATACTATGATGAAATCACGAAAAGAGCTCATTAACAGCATACATATCTTGCAAAGAAACTCCATACTCCACCCAAAAACTGAAATTCTCTCAACAAGTTGTACACAAAGATTTTTTTTTTAAATTATCCATCTTTTGCATATAATGCAAGTGTGTGGGACCCCCAAAGTTGATACCTCAAAATCCATAGAAAACAATTTGATGTTTTGTTAATATTATAATTAATATTTGAAAAATGTTTGTCCTCTAAATCAACGACAACTAAAATTCGGATTTTTTTTTTTTTTTTTTTTTAAATCAATTATAGGCTTACACAAGGGTTATGGAAATGAAATTCCAGGTCAATAAATCTCTTAGATAATTTGACCTTTTATAACATGGCATGGTTAGTTCTGGTGCTAAAATTCCTAAAAACGATTAGTTGTAAAATAAACAAATAAACAATTTTTGAAATACCTTGGAAAATGATATGCAAATTATTAATTATTAACTTAAAAAAAAAAAGATTAAGATACAAACTTAAACTGCCATTCACAAGTTTGGGGTCGCTAAGATTTTTTATGTTTTTAAAAGAGTCTCTTCTGCTCAGCAAAGCTGCGTTTGATTAAAAATACAGTAAAAATTGTGAAATATTATTCCAATGTAAATCAGCTGTTTTCTATGTGAATATAGTAAAGTGTAATTTATTCCTGTGATCAAAGCTGAATTTTCAGCATCATTACTCCAGTCTTCAGTGTCACATGATCCTTCAGAAATCATTCTAATATGATGATCAAGAAACATTTATGATTATTATCAGTGTTGAAAACAGTTCATATTTCTGTGGAAACCACCATATATTTTATTTTTTCAGGATTCTTTGATGAATAGAAAGTTCAAATGAACATAATTTATCTGAAATAGAATCTTTTGTAACATTATAAATGTCTTTACTGCTACTTTTGATCAATTTAATGTGTTCTTGTCATGAAGTGGCAGAACACAGACAGGTAGTATATACACAAAGGTTTATTAAAGAGCACAGGATCGACAATGACAGGTAAATAGCTGAATTGCAGATAGGTTGAATACTGATGGTAAATGGAAGTCTGACTGAGTCTCTTATCTGAACACAGGAATGAATGATGAACCAGAGAGACAGAGTGAAGACCAGACAGGATGATCAACCAGGCGAGGCGAGGAACCGGAGAGACTGGATGGGGATCAGACGATGAACAGGTAGGTAGACAAGCTGGTAGAGTTCGGTTCAGGTAGCAGGTAGAGAGTCGGGTAAGTCGGTGTGGTATCGACGAGACCGGACAGTGAACTGATGGAAGTGCTGAACATAAGTAATGCTTGAGATCATGGGTGCAGAGTGCAAATAGGTGGTGAAGGCAGGTGCAGACAATCAGAACTCAGGGGATTGTGAACGAGTGGGCGGAGTGAGGATGTCTGGTGCTGACAAGGGTGTATCTGTGACAGTATTCCAGGTGGCCGCCTCGTCGTCGAGAGTCAAGGATGTCTTGGACTTGATAATTGTCTTCAGACGGATCCACGGGAGGAGGTACGTCGTCAGCACCTGATCCTGGGGAAGAAGGAACCTGAGGATTAGTGTACGGTTTAAGGAGGGATGCATGAAAAGGTGAAATGCGGTAGTGTGCAGGGAGTGATAACCGGTAGGTGACTTCGTTGATCTGCCTTTGTATTGCGAACGGACCAATGTATCTGGGACAGGGCTGTCGGAGACGGATGTCCCTGGTAGAGAGCCAGAACATTTGACCAGGTTGGTAGGTGGGATTCGCAGATCTTCGAGCGTCGGCCTGACCCTTGTGTCTCCGAACAGCCCTCTGCAGATGGACGTGTGCTGAGTCCCAGACCTTCTTGCTCTCTTGGAACCAGTGATGGACTGCTGGAACATCAGAAGGCTCACCTGACCAGGGAAACAGGGGCGGTTGATAGCCGAGTATGCACTGAAACGGAGTTAGACCTGTAGTGGATTGTCGGAGAGAGTTTTGTGCATACTCGGCCCAGGATAGGTATCGGCTCCAGCAGTTCTGTAGGTTGTCACAATATGACCGCAGGTACCTCCCGATTTCCTGAATCTTCCTTTCAGTTTGGCCATTGGACTGGGGATGCACATGGATGGAGTTTGGGAGGCTTCCCCTGCCGCTGCGAAAGAACCGCTCCTACCCCCGTGGTAGAAGCATCCACCTCGACGAGAAACGGAAGATCTGGATCAGGATGACTGAGGGTAGGAGCGGAGCAGAAGGAATCTTTGAGCTTTTCAAAAGCATTGGTGGCTTCAGTTGTCCAGGACAGAGACTTGGCCCCTTTCTTTAACAGAGAGGTGATGGGTGCGCTGATTTTGCTGAAACCTTGAATAAACCTTCTGTAGAAATTGGCGAACCCCAGGAAACACTGAAGCTCTTTGATGTTCGTAGGTAGAGGCCAGTTGGAAACGGCTTCCACCTTCCTCTGGTCCATGGAGATTCCGTGTTGGTGAATGAAATACCCCAGGAATTGGATGGACTCTTGATTAAATTCACATTTCTCCAGTTTGAGGAACAGCTGATGATCGCGTAGCCGTTGAAGAACCATCTTCACATGGCGGACGTGTTCAGACAGACTGGACGAGTAGAGGAGTATGTCATCGATGTAGACGATGATGAACCGCTGAAGCTAATCTCTGAAAATCTCATTCATGAAACCTTGAAAGACGGCAGGAGCGTTGGACAAACCGAAGGGCATGACCCTGTACTCATAGTACCCAGCAGGGGTGATGAACACCGTCTTCTACTCATCCCCCTTACGGATACGTATCAGATTGTATGCACTGCGAAGGTCTAATTTAGAGAAGATCCGTGCATCACGTAGTTGCTCCAAGGCGGCTGGAACCAGAGGAAGGGGGTACCGGAACTTGACAGTAGAAGCGTTGAGGGTCCGATAATCAATACAGGGGCGCAAGCCTCCGTCCTTTTTACTTACGAAGAAAAAACTGGAAGCGGCAGGGGACGTAGATGGTTGGATGTATTCCTGACAAAGAGCCTCCTCTATGTACTCCTCCGTGGCCTTCTGTTCCGGGATGGACAGCGGGTAGATCTTACCGCGAGGTGAAGTCGCCCCAGGCAGCAGGTCGATCGCACAGTCCCATGTCCGATGAGGTGGAAGTTTAGTAGCCAGTTGTTTACTGAATACATCCTGGAACGCCCAGTAGTAGATTGGGATCTCAGATTCGGTGTCAGTGGCTGGACTTTCGATGGTAGTTGAACCGATAGACAGATTGGAAACCAAAGTAGATGTGGAAGAGAAAACCTTCTTGATAGGATGTAGACAATGAGAAAAACAGTTTTCTCCCCACTTACGAACTTCTCCAGTAGACCAGCAAATATCCGGGGAATGGAGTTCCAGCCACGATCCCAGGATCGATTGTACATGCAACGGTTGATTTATGGGTTTCCGGCGAGCTTGAAGTCTTTGAAGTGTAGAGAGAGAGAGATGAAGTTGCCAGAATCGATCACCGCTTTCGCTGGAAAAGATCGGAGATATGTAAGCCAGACTCGAGTATATTTCATGGATGAAATGAAAAAGGGAAGATCAACTGTACTCACTGCAGGTCGTGGTGGACGAATTGGACATGCGATGCGGAGATGACCAGCGGTTCCACAGTAAAGACAGAGATTATTGAGAATGCGACGTTGCCTTTCTGCTGAAGTTAAATGTGTTGAATCCACTTCCATGGGTTCTGGTACTGGAGGGTTGACTGTCGATATTGGGCGAGGAGGAGGCAGTGCAGGGTTATCATATAAGCAGGCAGTGCGACGCTGGGCTACTCGAATGGAGCATTGAATGAGACCTTCCACTCCTATATTGTCATTGTAGATTGCCAGTTGTAAGCAAATGTCTCGATTGAGACCCTGACGATAAGCAGTAATCAAGGCCGTCTCATTCCATCCACTGTTAGCTGCCAGAGTGCGAAACTGCAATGCATATTCTGAAACAGAGGAATTTCCTTGCCGCAGACGAAATAACTGATCGTGAATAGACAGAGCGTTAGGAGTTTGAGCAAAAACTTCTCGGAAATGACCAATGAAATTCATAAGAGACTGAGTGACAGTACCGTTTGCAACCCATAGTGCTCGAGCCCAGATAAGTGAGCGTCCGGTGAGAAGAGAGATGACAAAAGCGATTTTCGCTCTTTCCGTGGGGAACTGTGAAGCTTGCATTTCCAGATACGGTTCGCACTGAAGCAAAAAACCGCTGCACTCCCCCTCCTCGCCAGAGTAAATCGCTGGTCGGGCCATGGGACTGACAGAGGCAGACGAAGAAGAATTATTGACTGGTGGATGAAGAGCTTGACGAATCTCCTGCAAAACAGCGTTTACAGGAATCTGAGGCGAAGCTTCTTCATCGATATGATCCATTGGCTCTTGCATGTTGGTCCGGTCTTCTGTCATGAAGTGGCAGAACACAGACAGGTAGTACACAAAGGTTTATTAAAGAGCACAGGATCAACAATAACAGGTAAATAGCTGAATTGCAGATAGGTTGAATACTGATGGTAAATGGAAGTCTGACTGAGTCTCTTATCTGAACACAGGAATTAATGATGAACCAGAGAGACAGGATGATGACCAGACAGGAAGGCGAACCGGAGAGATGGAGTGAAGACCAGACAGGATGATCAACCAGGCGAGGCGAGGAACCGGAGAGACTGGATGGGGATCAGACGATGAACAGGTAGGTAGACAAGCTGGTAGAGTTCGGTGCGGGTAGAGAGTCAGGTAAGTCGGTGTGGTATCGACAAGACCGGAAAGTGAACTGATGGAAGTGCTGAACATAAGTAGTGCTTGAGATCATGGGTGCAGAGTGCAAACAGGTGGTGAAGGCAGGTGCAGACAATCAGAACTCAGGGGATTGTGAACGAGTGGGCGGAGTGAGGATGTCTGGTGCTGACAAGGGTGTATCCGTGACAGTCCTTGATGAATAAAAGTGTTAATTTCTTTAACTTCTTTCCAAAAAAATAACAATTCTTACTGACCCCAAACTTGTGAACAGTAGTGTACATGTTTATTGCTTTGGTTGCACTACATGCCATGTGTAAAAGGGTTTTTTTTTTTTTAAACTACATGAAACAAACATAATACACAAAGTACATTTCTAACTTGTAATATGTTTTAATTTAGATTTTAAAAAGATTTTTCCTGCACTTGCTCTTGGACACTGTTTGTCATTCACCAAAAATCAATCAGGACAACTTAACAACAGTGGCGTGCAGTGGTGTTCTGAAATGAAGAGGCAAAATCCTCACAAACACACACACATACATATATTTATATTACGGGGCTGTTGAATGCTTGTTTCTGATTGCTTGACGAATGTTCTAAGGCAGGGGTGTCCAAACTCAGTCCTGGAGGGCCACTGTCCTGCAGAGTTTAGCTCCAACCCCAATTAAACACACCTGAACCAGATAATCAAGGTCTGATTATCTCGTTCAGGTGTGTTTAATTGGGGTTGGAGCTAAACTCTGCAGGACAGTGGCCCTCCAGGACTGAGTTTGGACACCCCTGTTCTAAGGTGTGCGGTTATTTTCAGGGAAACGCACTGCTCAGGCAGGTCTCGACCGCACAACAGTTCCATATCACTTCGCCAAATGATTTCAGTTATTGCAATAGTCTTTACAGCCCACAAAACTAAAACCCACATCGATAGTGACCAAGCAAATAAATATTGTAAACAATTATATACGTTTTTTTGCCACAAAATTACTTTTTATTGTGTATTTTGCAATTATTATTTATTATAAAGGCAGTACCAATTAAAACAATATATTTTATGTGTGAACAGATGTGCAGCTGTTCTTTTTTAATAGTCAACTTATTTTAGGACCATCGTTCGTCAAGCTCAGTAAACACTGGTCACAGACAGGAAGATTCAGGCCATTTAAAAACAAATAAATAAATAAATAAATAAATTACAAACATGACATAGTGGTGATATCTAAGTGTCTGAGTTGTTTGCTTTCTTTTAGTCTTTTAATTATAGTCTTCCCATTAACACCATTGTTTTGTTCATTCAGATAAGATTGATTTGTGAATGCGCATGGAAAAGGAGGCGGGATTTATCGCACAAACCAATTATATCTAATCAAAACAATCATAGCTCGATGGAGACATTGCCTCCTCTCGTGTGACTTTCCCCCATTCATTCAGAGGAAATGCCCCTGCTTAGCAACCACTTAACAACTTGGCAACCACCGAAAACCTGTTAGCTTTGTGGGGTTCGATTTCTGTTACCTGTAACATTTGCATGAGCACTCACATCAAAACAGAGTCTAGAATTGGGTTTATTTGCCATCCAATAGATTACAGCATCTTCCCGATTGGATGTTTTGATTTACAATTTCGAATTGTTATTCTGTCTCACGTCTGTTTATTTATTAGAAAATGACTGCACTCGCTCTGGCCGATTTTTGGTTTACTGCTCTGAATTACTGGAAAGAATTAAAGGTCTCCTCTGGCACATCAACAAATACTGTCAACAAATATATTCAGGGTCATTTAAAGAGATTGTGTTATGCTGCACACACATATATACACACTACATCAGCCAGAAGCAAGCGAGGCAGGTGGAAATTTGCATCATGTCAAGCCTTGTCCTGTCTGCTGACTGCAAGAGATTGCCTCCCTCTCTCTCTCTCTCTCTCTCTCTCTCTCTCTCTCTCTTTCTCAGAAACACACATACACAGTCAGACACACACAGAGACCTTGAAATACCTTGTTTACCTGGATTTGTGTGGCAGACATAGTCAAACCTAATCCCATTTAAAGCTTATGTTTCTAATTCAACCTGACACAAAGCATGCAAATGAGTGTACCCACAACAAGCACTCACACGCAGACACCAATTTGCCTCATAACACTTTATGACTTGTGGAAGATCTCTTTTAGACCAGGTGTTACAAATTAACACACACACACACACACACACACACACACACACACACACACACACACACACACACGTATAATATATATAAAGAGCAGCATAAAGAATTATCACAGGCCTATCAGTGGCATATTTGATAAGCAAATAGCCAAGCGAGGGAAACAAAATGAGAACATTAAGCCAGATGCACACTACAAGACTAATGTTCATTGCTTTTTGATATATTACACATACTATAAAATTAGATAATATTTAGTATATATAGATTCATTGCAATGCTTGAACAGAATAGGCTCTCCCAGCTGAGTCTGATTCATCTCTACCCGAAAAATGCTTGCATGCTTAAGCTATGGGGCGAAATGGACAATTCTTATTTTTTATGGAATATTTCTGGGCCCGGTTCCCCAAAACGTTCTTATCGCTAAGTAGTTCTTAACCTATTCCTTAACCTCTCTCTTAACGTTATGGCATGATTCCCGACACATTCGTACGCTAAGTATATCTTCTGTAAGTCACACTTTCGTAAGGTTGGTCTGGACCACTCTTAGCTTTATCTTATCACTGCTGCAGGTCTATACGAATATAATTCTGAAGTTTTAATACACCCAGACAGTATTCAATTAGGCTAATTCAAGTGTTTTCATGCAAAGAATAAAATTGTCATTACACTGATTGTTGTTAGATTTTTAATTATATTATTATACAATATTATTAATTTAATTAAAAAACGCTTTTAAAGGCCAGTGAAAGCATAGGCTACTGTCAGTTAAGTCCTATTCGGACGCTAATATTGTTTCTCATGGGCTTGTATGGTATTTTAAACATTTATAGGGGTGAGTCAGTGATTTTAGTGCCGTCCGAATCCATAATATCAGTGTTTTTTCTCACCCAACCCGCGTAAAAATCCCTGGCCAAATTAGTACCTACTGTTTTTTGACAAACAGGTCCTGTGGTAGTTTAAACCCTTTTTGATCACTGCCGAGCACAGAGATGTAGGCCTACACTTTTATTACTGAAATGCTGGAAAGTATTTCCAAGAACAATATTTCATCGCAGCTCCACCTCAGCGAACAAAAATGGGAAAGAGAAGAAAGCAAGTACAAATTTGAAATGGTTATTATGGCAGCAATATATGATACAATTTAAAAAATATGTAGGCTAGGCCATTATAGGCTATTATAGTTTGGATTATTTTTTATAATATTATTTAGAGTCCTAATAAATGCAATTTCAACTATTTCTGAAGTGCTTCTTTTATAAAGAACACCGCTTTCTCACATAAACAGCCCCTGCACGAGAGAATAATTGATTCTCGAGCCATCGATATCAACCAATTCAGCACCATCGCCACGGACAGCACCCGGTAACGTCGCACGTAAGAAGGTATATCTTAAGCAGCTTCCTTGAGCGTTATCGGGGAACCGGGCCCTGGTTATTATAAATAATTTATCCTTGCACATCAATATTATTCTTTTTTTACTCCATGTGTCCTCATAATCTTTAATAAAAATGTTTCCCTCTGTCTTGCAACAGCTTCTCTTCTCTGATGACATGTTTACTGACGCAAGTGCAGAATAACCTGTCACTCACATGGGATCACAGCAAAAGCAAATCACAGCAATCCAATCAATTCTTGATGGACCAGATCAAGTCATGTCTTACATTTTGTCTTGTTTAAGGGGCTGTTTCACTTGGATATATGCCACAATAAGGAAGAAAAGACTGTCACAACTAGTGCTATTCAGAGTCAAGGAATCGACTCATTTTGAGTCGACTCCCCATCACTACCATATATCTCCATGTTTGTTGAAACGTTGTCAAGAATAAACTGTCAAACTGCAATGCAAATTAGTTAATGCAAGAATGAATTTCAAGATCATACTCTATATTCAGTGAGGGCAAATGATGTATTCGACATGCGTAAATCATATATGATTTAAACAATGACTAGTTATGAGATTTAAGCTTATTCTGGCCTCACAGCTAAAGCTATTATCTAAAACCAAGCATGGTAAACATTTAGTAAAGTAGACTGTGGTTTTGTGCAAAAGTAGTGCTACTGAACGTCTTTCGTGGCATTATGACAGGCTGTAATTTGCAGGCTTTAAATGACATACATAACTGATTAAAAAAAAAACACTCTTCTATTTCTGCTGTGTTCCTATATAGTTTGACAGGTCTGTTTGATCTCTGAAAAATTGCATGAGCTTCTAAAGACACTGCAGACCCTTTAATATCCCTATCCAAACATAAACTTTTAGGCAATCAAAACAAACTCTGCAGATGTACTAACACACAGAGACATGCTCAAATGTGCACACGCAAACACTGGCACATATCAACCTCTAAACTTGTAATAAGTGTCTACTGAGATACGCCACATATCATAAATCCTTCATTAGTCATTCTCTCTCTGCGTGATGAATGTCTTTGCCCCAAGTGAAATCTATATCAGATTACAGCAATATTAATGTTTCAGACATTTTCGCAATCTCCCTCCCTCTACATACACAAATCCCCCTGGATACAGAGCCGCTCCGAAGCTTAGTCTATGTTAGCACTACTAGCACAATGCACACTCGGAGACACTCACTGAATACACAAGGCATGCGTTTGCCATGCTGATGAAGGAGGCTGAGACCTTGATCAAAGAATCATCAAGGTGTACGAGTAGGGAAAAAAAGAAACACACAAACAAACCTCAATTGCTGTTTTTATCTGATCTCCAAACAATAGTCACCTTGGAGCCATGAGTGTATCTCTCTGGTGACCTTATATGTGAGGGAGTAATACTCAGGAAATGTAAATTAAATGTATCTTACAATTGCACAACATTGATAAAGCTATTAGCTGACTGACAAATGTGCAATTATGTGTTCACCTAGTCCTAGAAAAATATAGGCCTAATATTAACCATCAATGTCCTCACTCAGAGGGACCAAGAAAAGTTATGGCACTGCACGGATGTTAGCTTAAAATGGTAATGGTAATTTGTGCTTTTGTAAGCTCATTTTAGCTCAATTTCATTAGCTAATATTGGACTCCTCCTTGGCAGTGCCGGATGTCTTCGCCTTTTGCAACAGCCAATTTTGCTGTCCAATATTAGCTAATGAAGTCAGCACACTGCAGCTCGGAGTGCAGACTCTAATGAGACTAAGCTGTGTAGAGTTTAAAATGGGATTATGTCTGTTTTACACAGTCTTTCTGTCAAATTAGCCCTGCAGCAGATGAAAAAAAACAAAACAATATCTACTCCCAGGGTCCACCTCGATTCATATCAAATATAAAATTAAAACTGTATTTTTATTTGTATTTTAAATAAGCCTAGCCAGGGACAGAGGCTGCAAATTAGCTATTAGCTAGAAGCCTGATGTGTACACAACATCTGCTGAATTCTGTAACAATGTTATCCTGTATTATTCCTGTAAAATAAACAAATATATGAAGAAAAAAAATATGGTAATACTTTAGTTTAGGATCCAATTCTCACTATTAACCAGTTGCTTTGTTAGCATGCATATTACTAGGATATTGGCTGTTTATTACTACTTATAAAGCACATATTAATCAGTAGATAAATTAATTAAAATAAGTTAGGTTAATTTTGAATGTATATTTGAGGGGGACTGTATTAGTTTTAAAGATAAGCATTCTTATTTATTATGGATCAGCTATGTCACTCTGTAATCTTGCTTTAATCTTGGTTTGCTTTTTGGAAAATGATTAGTTCGATACCATGCATAAATAAGTGATAGAAATGAATGGTTTTCAATTTCAGTCAGCAGTGATTGTGTTTTATTTTTTATTAGTTAACATAATTCAGAGTGGGCCAACAACCAATGGGGTTTTGTAGGAAAAGGTTTAACTACAGTAGGTAGGTTTATACTAAAACATGAATTAATAGCATAGTGGTTCTTTTTAGTACATTTTCTTTTAGTTTTCTAGGGGTCCAGACCTGACCAGGCTACTCAAGGCATTATTATATCAATCTGAAGGAGATCCAGAATAGTATAATGATGAGAACATGACTAAGTGAACACACAATATTCGTCTCACATGGAAATATAGGTACATTTATTTATTTACATCCGCCCCACTCCCCATTTGACCAGCCTGGTTCCCTTATAGCTGCCAATCATCTGTTCCTTAGTGCCACTAATCTGCCTTCTCATCAGGTCTTCAGCAGAGATCACACTCTGTTTTTAATTGACCTGATGTGTCAGCACATCATGAGCAATGAGGCAGAGCTCCCAAACACTTGCCAGAGTTTGGTACAGTGCCAAAAAGATGTTATTTCGCTCAGCAAGAGCCCAGAAATGAACTGAACCGTTTCAGTTACAGTTTGACCCATGAAGTCCCACTTCCAGAAGCCCTCGACCAACTCAGCCATCTCCACATCTGTCGGAATTCAGCAGATGTGGTTCACCCTTGAACCCCCAAAAATGAATTCAACAGATCAGTTGTCCATTCAGGAGTCCAATGCAGAGAAATAAAAGATTCAGGGTGTATAGAAACTTAAGGTATTAATCAGAGGCTTCTTGGAGAGCAATTAAAGAACTCTTTTGAAAATCTGATCACTTTTTTCATGTATTTATGCAGAGTTTATTCCTAGATTCATTAGGATACAAAACAAATTACAGCATAACAACATTTTAAAAGGTGTTTAATTATAATCATCATTTACCAGCAAGCATAAGTTCTAGACATCCAGACTCACACATTGAAAAAAAAAAAAAAAAAGATCTAATTATGTGTGATAAGCAAATGGGGAGAGCGGGGCACAACCAAACGCTTTTTGACTTTCTCAGTTTGTGTAAATCTACTTAGGGTTCAGGGTTTTTATTTAATTTCACACATCTAGAACAATTATGTGGTTTTGTTTTATTAATACAGTGTATACGTTTTTCTTGATTACATTGTAACATGTGAGGGGCACATTGTAACATGACCATATGACAGATTAAATGTTATCTGATCTAATCAAAAGAATATACAAGACAGACTAAAATATTTTCTCAATAAAATACAATTATTTACTTTTTCATATAAAATAATGGCATTTTTGAATAATTAAAAATAAAATAATTTGACAACGAGCATACCGGAAAACACAGCTACACAACTTAGTTAAAAAAATAAATAAAAAATTAATAATTACTGAACATTGACTCTCAGTCTTTATTCAAAGCATTAACGAACCATATCAACTGTTAAATAACATACTGGAGATTAAAATATCAGATTTGTCTAATTTAAAATAAACACCAAAAATAGAGATGAAAAATGAACATAAGAAATTTTGCTATGGTTAAATAGATGGTCAGTGATATCTTCCAAAGATTTCTGAATTTTGGCGCAATTTTTTTCTTTATATAGTGTTGATATGGCAACTAGTAAATACCCTACGTTTCCTCATGCTAGCATGTGTGGAAGTATTTAAAACAAGGGTGTTACAACTAGCCCCACGTTAGGTTGTGCCCCGCTGTCCCATATATATATGAAGAGTACAGATGCAAAAGCCTCTAAGTGCCATCTGAAATTTTCTTCTAAAATGATCATTTTTATCAAGCTCGTATGTTTATGTTCAGTTATTTCACTTTAATGGCAATGAAAATTACCTGTTAATTGTCATTAAAGTGAAATTAACCTAAATAATATACAAGCTTGATATAAGCAGATGGCACTTAGATGCTTTTGCATATGAAGTCTTCATATATATATATAAAATATAGATATATATGAACCAGTGCAAAGAGCAGCTCTAGGTTGCATGTACCAGGCTGATACACCAGGAGGGAATTTTGATTCATACTGTATCAGAATAATATGATAATCTTTAAATGCAGAGAACCTTATTGAATCACCATTCTTTATTAGAAGTCATAAACGTCACTTAAATGTGTGTAATATATAGTTTATGTTGTTCATTATTATTACACTGTGATGGCAGTCCACACTGAATGAACATTTCATTTGAATGGTTCTAGTTTATTTTCTGCATGAGAAATTTATATTTCGTTTAAGGGATTAATGTTTTTTTTTTATGTTTTTTTGTCTGTTTATTTATAAATGTCTTTTGTTTCTTAAATATTATTTACCCAAACATTGGAACTGGAGGTGCTACGTTGTCTCTTTAGCGCACATTAAACCTCAAAGAGCGACAAAGCCAAGAACCATTTATTTCTAGAGTGCATGCTAGTGAGTAAATGAAACCACAACCAAGATATGGGTTTGACATTTTATTTAAGTTTGTTTGAATGTGTACATTTTACCAGTGGTTCCGCCGGGATCCATGACTGCAGCATGGAACAAAGGCTTGGAATTAAAAGGGTGCAGCCTTTCCTGGTGTCCTTTATATATTCGGTTGGGAATTATGGGAAATGTAGTTTTTGTGTTGGGGTTGTGTGTTAATTAAAAGTGTTTAAAGGAAATTTAGTGTGATTATGTTTAAGTGTATTTTCACTATGGCTTTATGGTAAATGTGATTTTATGTTTATTTGAGTTTATGTATATATATATATATATATTTTCCCCCTTTAAGTTTGATGTAATGGAATGAGAATTTCTGTGAGACCCCTGTAATTATAAAATGGTTCGGTCTGGTTAAAAGGGCTTAATTTTCTGTGGCTGGGTTAGTTCTGGTGAGGGATCCCTGAGAAACATCTGAGACCCAGAACTCAGTAATGTGCTGATGTCCCATTTATGTGTGTGGTCAGTACTTAAGTTTTGCAGTCAATAAAATGACACTTTGTTGACTCCATGAATGTCTCCTGAAAATTTTATGGAAGAACCCTTACATACACCAATAATGGTATAAGTGAAAAGCACAAATGAAGGCACACCACGATAACAAGCTTTTTAAATTGTGTGGTTTATTTCTCCTCTTCAGTCTTTTGCACAAGACAGCTTTGAGATTGATGTGATGAAATAAAGTTCACAAGAAAAGTGTTTGTCATGCATTCAAATCTTCCGGCTAATGTAATTTTTTTTTCAACCCGAATGTGTGACCATGGCCACATTAACACAGACTGGGTAGGGCTGCAGTGGTGCTGGAGAAAAGTAAGACATATTATTAGCCAATCTTTGTTATATGCAGAGCAGTGTCGGCTTGTCACATTTTCCATTTCAATATTTCAGCAATCAAGTCCTGTGCCCGCTATTATTCCAGTGGTTATTTGGAATCATAAAGGTTCTGTCCAATATGCAAATGAATCAGTTTGTAACGACTGAGACAAGTCAGACACAAGTATTTGTTATAGTTTAACAAATGATAATGAACAAATGAAATGAACAAAATAACTCACTCTGGGGATCTGTGGCCCCATCCCCCCAAACAGGCCAAGAAGGTCTGGGTTACCATGACCACGATCAGATAAGTTAGTTTTATGACTCTTAGCAATGTGAACAAGGCCCCTGCTACAAAACCTACAGACATCAGAACAGACTCTCCTGCATTCATTTATCGATGAACTGATTAACATGAAATTAACATGCATTCCAGAACATTTTGTGAATGATTTACTGTCTTGTGTTGTGTCTTTTAATACTATTATCTGTTGATACTATTATCTCTTTAATACTATATATTTTATTATAGAACCAACAGTCAACGTAACCTCACGTATACCATGTTTGGTCTCTATAAATTGGTACTTTGAAGATCGAAATGATTGTGTACGTGATATGCCGATAGCTGTGCAACATATTAGTATTACAAGAATCTTTCTTAGTTTCGTCTTCAGAAACCAATCAGTGTGCCATTGCAAATGAGCACGCTTAGGACAAAGACTCATAAATCTTCCCCACAGAGGAAACTCCCGCCAGAAAGTCCACCCTTCTCATTGGTCAAGCAAACCCGGAGAGGTGGGGCCTTTCTCAGGCTTTATTAGAGACAATCCACAGTGACCTCTTCTTCTCTTCTGGCCTCAACTGCTGCTTCTTGAGTTGATAGTGGGGGGGAGTGGGGGAGTGGGGGGGTAGTGCTCTGAAAATGATAAGCTGATGGTTCTTTCATAGTTAAATAGATCTTCTCCATAGTTCTATTTCCTGCTTCCGGTTCCATATCACTCACCCTTTTACCTATGCATGTATGTATGTATGAATGTATGTATGTTTGTTTAGTTTAGTTTAGTTATGTTTGTGATTTAGTTAATAAAACGTGTGCTATGTAGTTGGTTCTGATTCTCTACTTGCAACAAAGTCCCTTTTACGATCTTGATCTTGTCACATGCTCTAAGCGCTGTACATGCTAAGAAATAATTATTTTTCGGTGGCCATGAAAGATATGCTTTTCTTAATAATAAATTAATAAATGAATAATCAAAAGAGTTCGTTGGAACTGATTAATTGATTGTAATATTAATTTAGCTACCTCAAGTTAATCCAATTAACTGACTCAAATATTAATAACTAATCATAATTGATAATTATGAGTTATTATTAATATTTCCCCTTTGGGCTAATTTGTTACAGTTTGTAGTCGGTTCCTTTGAATGAATCAGTCAAATGGATTAGCACCATATAGAATCAGTTCACATTTCAGTTCAAATCATTCATATACAGTTCACTCACACACTAAATCTATCTCAATTCATAACTGTTTTACCGTTTGACAAATTGGTGGCTAATTCGTATCTAGGTTGGGTTTGTCACTAAAAGTAACATGACAGAAGTAACACCATAAAAAACGTGGTTTTGTTCCCCACATTTTCACATTGATGGCTTAATTTGATCCAGGGTTAGGTGTAATACAGTGATTTATGTCAAGAAAAGTGTAACTGTTTGAAAAAAAAATCATTTAACACTTAGTCACTCTTTCAGTCTCAAATTAAAGCTTATTTAAAAAAAGCTTTTGCATACATCATCTGTCTTTACATGCATTATCATTATTCACTATTTCTTTCTTTATTCCTTTTTTTCTGCCTAATGTAAAATTTAACCCTGAATATATTTCTGAAAAAACTCATTTTTACTCCACATTTGGAAGAATATTAAAAGTAAATAAGATTACTGCTTTGTTAATTATTTACAACTAATTGCACTTAAATCCTTAAATGCATACCTCGGGTCTTTAGTGACCCGATATGTCATTCACTACTCTCCTCCTCATTCACTTTTTAAGGTTAGACATCAACCTTCTTAGTATTCGTCAAACAATTCATTATAACCAATATAACAAGAACAAAATTATAAAAGAATGCCTGTTTTCCCATTAATTTTTTGTAAAAATTGGATAGGGTTGCTAATGACCCATGGTGTATCACAGTGTAGGCATATTTTTTTCTGCACAACAATAAGTGAATCTTTGATGACTGAATAAGTGCAATTCACCTTTATTCCCCAAGGTGGCAATGTCTGATATGTGAAGTGACGTTTCACTCATAGTTACCGCAGGCAGAAAACAAAAAAATCAGCAAAACTTGAAATGGCTCAGCGATTTACTGCAGAGCAAGCACTGAACACAATCAAATATTAGTGTCACTGTCACTTGATGGTGGATCTGGTGAAGAAGCTGTCAGCGATCAAAATATTGCTTTTGAAGATGTTGAAAATGATAGTTTTGAGAATATGTTTGAGGTCGTGAATATGAGCCAGATGCTGAATATACTGGGAAATGAGCTCTGATGAGGATAGTGATGATGGTATAAAATATCTGCTCAAACTGAACCCTTCCAAGCTCCAAAAGTAACAAAATATGATTTATTTTATTCTTAATTGTTACTCTAATATCAGGAGAGTTTTATATTATCGCGACAGGTAGAGATCCATCCGTGTTAGATATAGATCCGGGCCAATATGTAATAATGATTGCCGAAACATTCATGCATTAAAGGGTTAAATGTTGTTATTTATAAAATAAAATAAATGATAGCTGACATTTCAGCTTACATGTTCATAAAAGGCAATTTTCTACTTTTTGTTTTAAAACTCAAAACTTTCCTTTTTTTTTGGCCACTCCTGTGAAAAATAAACAGTATATTTATGTGATGATCTAAGTACATTATAATAAGAAGTAGGCTAATTATAGTATTCCCCTGTTAAAAACAATTGCTGTAACAGTTTAAAACTGTAAAATATTACAGTAGGATACTATATTTGGTAATAACACTATACTGAAATGTTGCTTACAGTACCAGTCCTGTAGAAATACAGTAAGTGGCTGGCAACACAGCTGTAGGTTATTTTACTGTAAAGTTACAGCAAAAAGTTCTACTGTGCATTAAAGAGCTGTCAGAAGGAACTGTAACGGATTTAACATTTATAAAGCTGATTATCTGGCCGTACTTACATTATTATGCAACTGTTAAGCATGCTGGGTATGTCAAATCAAATTCAGAATATGTTTCTAAAATAAAATGGTCATATTGCTCACTGGCTATTAAAAAGTCTGTTTAATGAGGCATTTAAAATTCTTTCTCCATACTCTATTTTTTACCTCTCCATATACATAGACCTTTAGCTTTCTGCTTGCATCATGCAGCACCATTCATTCATTTTTAATGGTAGGTTGGTCAGTTAGCTAATATAGTCAGCTTTATTAAGAATCACATTTAATGGGCTACATAAAGCAGGATAGACTGTTATGGTCGCAGATGAAGGCTGATGCATTCTGTCTTTATCTCCTCTAAGTCAAAACCTCCTTCTGAAGCTGCAGGAAAAACTGCCCCAACATAAATGCCCATGACAGAACTGTAAAACCGGTCCCAGATCAGCAAAAGAACTGCTTCAACCCATAAGTGATGGACATTAGACCGCACTGGACTGTGACTGACGCCGCTGATGAGGAGCTCGATCTGAGGCCAGAACTAACTCAGCATTCCTTTCATGCTGATATTGGGACAGAAAGTATATGACTATATGACTTCAGCGCCACATTTTATTTTTATTTTTTCAGAGACCCACGAGACTGCATGTTTTAATATATATGCAACCCAGCAACCACCTGAGCAAGAGGCACAATTATCATTTGATGTATCATTGACATAATCCTTATACCCTATTGATAAGTGAAAAGCTATTGAGACGATAAAGATAGGACTGTGATCTGACGCTGCGTGCAGATGAGATCAACTGCACACATTAGCATAGCTAATGAAAACATTGCCCTTGAAAATAAATGAACGTGTCATTAGAGTTATGCAGCTAAACAAGGTAACCCATTGAAAGCGTGAATGCTTATTTCACTTTAACCTTTTCTCATATCTGTAGCTTAGACAGCGTAAAGAGCGTATCCTCACAGCAATTGCATACAATCAAAGACTATACAGACAGACAGTGCACTCGTATTGAATGGGAGAAAGTGCAAACAAAGAAAGTGCCAATCGCCGATTGGTAAAGTCATTGCGTCACTGGAGCTGCTGTTAGAAGCTCCGGTTCCGATAGAACAGGGTTTCTCAAACTCGGTCCTGGAGGGCCACTGTCCTGCACAGTTTAATTCCAACCCTGATCAAACACACCTGAGCAAGCTAATCAATGTCTTCAGGATCACTAGAAACTCACAGCTAGGTGTGTTTGATCAGGCTAAACTGTGCAGGACAGTGGCCCTCCAGGACCGAGTTTGAGAAACCCTGCTATAGAAACAGTAAGGCTGTGTCCGAAATCGCCCCCTATACCCTTAAATAGGGCACTATTTGAGGGGACAGCCATTTGTAGTGGTGACTGAAACCGTAGTAGACGTTATTGGATGCGTCCGAAAACTTAAACGATAAATGTTGCCTTCAGAGGACATATTTCAAGGTCAGAAGGTTTCAAGGCACATCCGAATGCAATGTTAGTTTCACTTCCAGTCTCCTGAAATACCTTCATCTGGTAAATTTTTGAAGGTAGCATAGATGTATCCTTCGCTGCCCTTGATATCCCACAATCCTGTGTTTTCCATTCTGTGACAGTTGAGCTAGAAAATAAAGATGGCGTCTGAAAGTTGCAGCTGGTCGTCAGTTTGTGTGTAAATGTACATTTTTGATCAATGTTTTCCACTTATGATGTATTTTCTAGTGAGAAATTACTATTGTAGTCATTAAAGATTCTTAGTTTTCACCCAAGCTCGCTCTATTTTGCTGTAGATCATTAAACCGTTATGCTGTCTCAGAAGTCCGTCCGAAATCAGTTTCGTGAGGTACCTTCGTGCGCAAACGCTGCCTGCAAAGTCATTACCTGATAGGGCAGCAAGGCAACAAGTCAGCTGCCTAAGTTTTCGGACGCAGCCAACGAGTGCACTCATTCAATCCCACAATGCACCACAATAACGAGAGTACAACTGATGCACACGCACTGTGAGAGTCGTGCGCTGAATGAATTCCCGCGTCTTGCCAGGAGATTGCACTCGCGGCTGAATCATCCATCCATCCATTTTCAAAAACCCTGTTGGTCCTGCCTAATATCATACAGGTATAAATTCTTTTTTAATTGATTATTAAAATGTTTAATTATGGTTTATACATGATAGTTTCCATGACAGAGTTAAGGATAAATCTTTTCATTACTACTGGAGATGCCAGTTTGCTACATTTCAATTAATTATTAAACAGCAAGCACAAACTATGAAAAAGCGGCAGCCCTTCCAGCGGACTCAGTGTCTGAATTCACTCACTTGTTTCTATCAACTCCTTCAAGTGGACTATATTAGTGGAGTAATGCAGGGAATAGTGAATGAGGGAATAGCTTGGTCCAGCCTGAAAAATGCATTTATTTTGTCATGATTCGAGCGTTTAGAAACAAAATTTAGGAGACTTTTTTTTTTGTCACATTTCATTGGTGATTTAAAATATGAAATGTAATCGTAAGCTTGGCGAACAAGAGCTTGGATTGGGGAATTTGATGTTTCCCCATTCAAAAAGATAGGAGCCGCACTTCCATGCCCCAGAGGTGTTTCAAAGATGGCCGTCGAGTGAAATTACTTTGTCTTAAAGGGACTTTTATACAATAGACTGCTTACCGCAACATAAACACAATTGCGTAAACGCTGCATCTTATTTGCTTACTAAATCACGCCATAAGACTGTTAAACAGCTCTTATATTAACTGCTACGATTGCTCATTTAATAAGCAAGCCACGCAAAATATGCACAAAGATATGGAGTAAAATATGTTGATTTCAGATGCTTTCTGTAAGCACGCTGTGGACTGCTAACAGCAAACTATCTGTATTTGAATGTTGAGCCACAGCTCACTGGCCGCTGATGCAACAGCTAGATAATGATGTGATCGCTATCAAATGAGTTAAGGACCGCCCCATCTAGAGTTTCATGCCATAGGTATTTATCAGTTATCTGTCATGGTATGCAAATTAGCTTATTGCTATTTTTTTTATATTGGTGCATCTCTGTTATAATATTAGTTGTTTGGGTAATAAAAAATTTCAGAGTGAATTATTCATGTCATTCTACCCCTGTGTAATATTTGTTTACAAAGCTTTGAAGAAAATCATAAAGTTTTTTGTATAACTCCAAATTCGTTGTGAATAAATAACTTTTTAATGTGCATCTGCATTAAGCTTACAATGTAAGTGACATGAACAAAACTGTTCAAATTGATAATCACAATTATTTGCTTGACCTTTAATCATCAGTCAACATTTTATGTATGTGATGGCTTTGCCTCATATTAGAGCCTATAGCTCTACCAGCTTGGATGTTCAGATCAAGTAAAACAAAACAAGATAAACACATGGCCGTAATCACGGCCAGACTCCATGACAAGGCTTGATGTCCCATCATTCTCCCTTTCGGGCTTGGATGTTATTAGCTCTGCGACTAGTGTAAGGGAGAGATTATCAAACGCTGTATGTTCCCGCTGTAGCTTCACTGCTGAGATTTTCGCTCTTCTTCTCTCTGCTTGATTATGCAAAGCAGGCCTATATTCTCCCTTTGAAGTGGGGTGAAGCTCGACACAGCTCAGCTGCCTCAGGGACAGCCTGCCAAAATAAGCAAATAAAAAAAGACAGGGTTCACACGGAGGTCAACAAAATGGCTGTCGTGGTCGAGGTCAGCCCATGTCGCAAATTTAGATTTTATAAAGAATGTTTCTGAAACGTATGGCAGCTGCCCAGTCAGTCAATGACTTAACAGGCAAGGTTTTATGTATGAAGGCACCTGAACTCCTAAAGAAACTGGTTTCAGACAGGCTAATGATCCAAAAAATAATATATGTTAGTAAATTGACTCCTTTCACTATTCTTTCATCTAACCGCTGAACTGCAGATCACTGTGGAATTACACCTTTTTTTGTAAATGCACTCCATATTGTGCAATGATTTGAATACACCTCTTCTATAATAAGCATGTTTTTATTTTCTAAATTAAAATGTATTTGATTATTTTTAAATGAAGAATGATGAAATAAGACTCAATAAAAGAATGAGCTGAAAAGAACATATACTAGTTCGGCGTAATCCTATTTCCTATTAAAAAAAATATAATATTGTAACTAAACTGCTTCACTTATTAATATTTGAAAAAAACTAATAAACAATATTTGACAAAAAAAATGTCTGCCAAATCAAAGGCATGTGGCACAAACAACATGCATAACTGCAGATAAATAGTAAAATAATAAAAACAAGTGAAATTATAAAGATATAGAAATGACTGTATGTCAAGATCAGTAAATCTACTGAAATATTATATCATTTATGACAAGGCAGCTAGTTCAGGTTGAAAAATAGAATATGGTGTGGCTCCTCGAAATCATAATATTTATGAATTAATAAGTCATAATTAACAACTTTTTACCTTGAGAAATATATATACAAATTGTACACTCCATTTTCAAGGTGTAAGGGGGGAAAAATGATGTTATTTTTTACTTCATAGTTACACCATATGACATTTTTAGAAAATGCTTTTTCAAAAAACTGTCTGTGATTCATGTCAGTTGACAGGCAATGTTGCTTTTTTTTCACCCTATACATATACACAAGTTTATATAATATTTATATTTATATAATCTATTGCAGGAAAGTGCAGAAGCCATTGTTTGGATGGACACAGATCTTTTAAGGGTAATGTGACATGCTCCTCAAACATAAAGCAAACCAACGCTGCAGAGAAAAACTTCTGCGTCTCTCTGTGCACCATTACCCGTGAATACACTCCCATTTGACATTTCAACGTTCTGGAGGAGAGACACTTTGAAATCTTTGCCTGTTTACCTCATAATTAGTCCCATAAGCAACAGTGCAGAATGTGTATGAAGTAATTAACAGGCGAGATGAAGTTGACTCATTACAGCTGTTTCACTTGTGCACTCTGTCTGTTATCATAGAAGCTGCTCCATCATATCCTGTGATATCAGATTATGATACTAAAAGAGTCATACTGTAGATGTCATGTATTTAGATCTATCGACTAGGAATGTTTGTGACTATTGGTTTCATCGTCAGTGAAGAAGTATCCATACATAAAGCGTAAATATTTTCATACATTTGCATAGTCACTGAAACATATGCTGTTAATGTATTATTGACGTAAATTGTATGTTTTTTTTTTTGTTTGTTTTTTTATATATGAACAACTTTGGAGACATGCAAATGTTTATGACTTTTAGGTTCATGAATTATTAAATGTATTGTATTCAATGGATGATTAATTAAATGTGTAAAATGTAATCACATTTATTTAGCATATGTGACATTATGAGTTTCATTCTTTTCTGTGTGATTTCTGATGCCATATTAACATAATTTTTAAGGAGTTTATAACTTTACTCAAGTCTAAACTGACTGTAAGATTTAATTAGTTCATAAATAACAACACTAATAACATTATTCAATCATTACTTAATCTTTATTTTTAACTGCTGTGGGACTGCTAAATATATGACAAACGCATCAGCATAAATCCATTCTATTTCCACATCGTATTCCAGTTCCTCAGAAGTTCTCTCTCTCTCTGGATGGATGGATAGACAGATGGATGGATGGTTACTTACAAATACCTATAAATACTTGAGAGATCAGAATGAAAAAGAAACTCACAAGGCCTCATAACGTGACATTGTTTGCAAAATAACAAGAGCCCATTATAACTACAATAAAATGAGGTAAAAACATCTCAAATATAAGCTATGCCTCGGCAAGCATGGGCAAACACACAGACATTGTTGGAGCTGTGAGCATATTTCCTCTATAAGCAGAGCCAGGCCAGTCATAAACAGACCCCCATTAACACTGGGTACTGTGTAGCAACCCGCAGAGTTGGCTTGGTATCTGCTGTGCAGGCCAGGAAAGCAATCTGAACATCAAACAGACAGAGAGAGAGAGATATAGTTTGAGAGAGAGAGAGAGAGAGAGAGAGAGAGAGAGAGAGAGAGAGAGAGAGAGAGAGAGGGAGAGAGCGCAAAGGGCAACACCAGATTAAATCAGATATCAGTATGGGTCGCCAGCGCTCTGTCACCCACATGAGGACATAGATGAGACGGTTCAGCTACACATGAACTGAAGTGAAACAAAAGAGCCACGTACACACTGTGCTTAATCCAGTTCCGTTATTTACAGGGGTGACAACTGCATTTTTCAACTGAATTCACTCCACAAAGATTCAGGTAGTGACAACAAAATCATCATTAAACTGGTGTAGTTTGTACAAAACCGACATGAACAAGTACTTCTTTGGGCGCAGTGTTGTTACTGTTACCTCAAATTAAAGGTAACACGATATTTCGATAGTCCACCATGTCATCCACATTTAGACATTCTACTATCCAAAAGAAAGTTTGCACCCACGTCACAACCAACTCTCATTAGAGTAATAGTAAACTGTGACTGTGTACTGCTTAACATCTGCTAAAACTTATTCTACTAACTCTAACCCTAACCTAACAGTCTACTAAATACTCTACTGAGAGTTAGTTGATATGTAGTTGCAAAGTTACTTTGTTAGACATGTAGTTTGTTCGCTTTTTCTCCTTGCTTCTGTTCATTTATTAAGGAAACATTTCAAAAGTTCGACAATAAAAATCATGCGAGCGAACTTTGCCCTCATTGGTCAGAATATTCCAGGACTTAGCTCATAGCAGCATTTATGCATTTTAAGAAGGATGAACGAAACCTCACCATTCGTTTGAAAGCGAGACCAATTTGGTTGAACCTGAACTTTCACGCATTCAGTTTCCTCCATGAAAATCGTAATGAACAGTGGACAATTTCTCAACTCGTCACAGGTGTGCAGGTTTTTTTCTGTCCTTCTCACAGTGGCATTATTAAAACAGCAGACATGGGGAGCTAGTGTAAATGTCAGTGGCTATTTTAAAGTCTTTACCCAACCAGGGCCCATTTCTCAGACCGGCAATGGACTCTGCGCGATCTTTACTGAGTATGCTTTAACGTTGCCAGTCTATCGGGCCTCGCTTTCTCCTCTTTTCCTCTCTCCCTCTGAGAGGCAATAATTCATTTCCTGCGCGAATGAGCCGCTCACTGATTTGAAAGGGCAAGCGGAGCCCAATGCAGAAAATGGAAGGGCGAAGACACCTGCCGTCCCGGCACAAACTCACACTGAGATATTTTTTCTCCTTCCATATGCAAGCAGAGCTGCTCTAAAATACATTCCAGTTTGTTTTATTGTACATAAAATAGCAACACTGTGATAATTCTATGAAGTTAACACCAGTTAATGTACCTCAGAACAGAAATTCAATTGTACATTTATGTAACTTCTCTACTGATGGATCATTTGAGTGTAACTGAAAGTACCAGTTTTAGTGTAAAGATATTTCACACACACTTTTAAGGGTTCCACAGGTTATACATTATATATATATATAACGTTTTGGAGGAGAAATACTCAGCCCCTAAGACCGTAAATAATTTATATGATACAACACAAAACTGTGATGTATGTAACTAAAAGATTATGCAACTCAATTAACAAGTATTTTACTACATAAATAACCCTGTGGCTCAATGTGCAGGAAAAATAAGTAATTGAACAATATCTAGACTAATATTCATCTAAATTACCTTAAAATGCATCGCAAACCTAGACTTCTAGGGTTATTTTAAGCAAAACATTTGAGGGGTTAATCAAACATCATTGTATTGTCAAGCTAAGGTTTCTCATTTAATATCCAGGTGAAAAATGCTTAAAATATAGTGCATCGATTTTGCAAGCCACTTATTAAGCAATTTCAGTGAATATTGTTGTTGATAAAAGGGTGTTTCTTCAACTATGGGCACTTTTGTCCTTTGGATGTTTAGAAAATGAAACCTGGTTCTCAGACTAAGTTTGAAAATTATTCGAATCACAGTAGAATTTATGAACGTCACGATAATTCCCACCACATCTCAAATTACATATGTTTAATATAATTTACCTTTTGAATACTTTTGGAATAAAATGACTGAAATAAGGCACAATTCAGTTACGCACAATAGAAACATTCCATTCAATTATATTTAACTTGATTTCCCTATTTTCTTCACATATTTTATGAATATTATATTTTACCTTTAAAAAAAACTGTATTAAAGAAATAGTTTGGTGTGCTAGAAACGAAGCTCTAATTGTGGGACATAATAATTGTAATAATAATAATAATAGAATTAACAATAAATATTAAAATGGTTATTTATCTTCATCAGAAGCTATGTGCAAAAGAAATGTTTCACATGACGCATAAGGAATAGAACAATTGTGAATCCACGCAGAAATGATCATCCTTAAAAATGCCAGCGGAAGAAGAGGCCTTTCATTACTAAATGCCTTAAGTCAGTCCTCCTAAAATAAAGTTAGTCCTACATAGCAAAGATATTGTGTCCAATGATACAAAAACAGCACAATTCATATCTTACAAGTGAGCGTGGCAAGAAAAATACATGTGATAGCATGTAATGGGCTCAACAGAAACATGAAATAATCATATGAACTGAACTTTTGGGCTGAACCTCCACGCTTTTAGGCAAAACCCTAGTAGTACATCACACAAAGAACACAATCCTCAGAGTGAATCATGGTGGTTGCAGCATCAAGTTTTGGGTTGGCTTCTCTGCGGCAAGGATTAGAAAACTCATAAAGTTAGACGTAAAAATGGATGGAGGCACGTACAGTAGAATCCCTGAGGACAGCGTGCAGCAATCCACAAAAGCACTGAAATTTGGAAGACGATTCATCTTCCAACAGGGCAATGACCTAAAACATACCGCAACAGAGCTTGAGCAATATTGCTCCGAAAGAATGAGCAAAAATTCCATTATCAAGATGTGCAATACCGACTTGGAGGCTACGGAGGCTGACAACCGTAATCCTGCCAGAGGTGATCCAACCAGGTTCAATCTTTGGGGGAGTGAATACTTGTATATTCAAATGCAGTTATAGTTAAATAACCCATCTAAGGTGCAGTTTATGTATAGCTGAAATAGCAACAAGCACTGATGTCCTCTTAGGATAATGTTGTTAATGCATAACCCTGTGTACTCTGCTGAAGTTTTTTTCATAAAAATAAAGCTACAATGCTGCTGTTATAGCACTAATAGACTGTTCCTTAAATCTATACACCTTGTCTAAGAGCCGAGGTGCATGCGATCTCATTTTCATATATCATATTAATGGTAAACATTCAAGGTGTGCTCTTCCATGATTCAGGAAAACTCTTAAGTTTTATTAGACGCAATTTGTCACTGAGCTCAAAGGCTGACAACAGCGAAACCTCCTCAAGCGGTTCAGCTGAGACGTTTAAAACACTTATGCAAAAGAGAAGAGACCTGAGCCCGCATTCATTACTCAAAACCTTGTTCATGTGTTGCGCTCTGAGATTTCAAAACAGCCTCCACTTGCGAGAGATCATCTTAAGTGGTGCTTCAGCTGGAGGGTCGCCAGCGATTAACATTTCTGCCTAACCTGTGCTGTTTTTTGCCTTTGCCGTGGCACAAAGAAAATCAAAGTTCAGATGTGAGTTCCATCAGATATACATGACCTTGCAAAAATACTTTTCTTTTGGAAATAAATGAATACTTGAATTCTGCAAGGACGCATTAAATTGATCAGTAAAGACTTTTACATTGACGCAAACAATTTCTATTTCTAATAAATGCAGTTCTTTGGAACTTTCTGTTCATTAAGGAATCCTGAATGACAATGTATAATGGCTTCCAAATTAAGCAGCACAACTGTTTCCAATGTTGATAGGAAATTAGAATGATTTCTGAAGGATCATGTGAAGACTGGAATAATGATGCTGAAAATTCAGCTTCCATCACAGAAATAAATTACTTTAAAATTACTAGAAAAGTTACTTTAAATTGTAATAATACTTGACATTATTAGTTTTTACTGTATTTTGAAATGTGGAAAATAATAATAAACAAAAATAAAATTTAACTATTCTCCAACAGTATTATTTATTTATGTATTGTTTGTTTAGTGAAGAGGGCTAGGATAGACAGTCATGACTCAATCCCATGTGAACACCCCAGCTCTGATGTGTTAAAAGTACAACTGCACGCTGCACCATGGCCCTAAGTAAGGTTTTAATATATCCTCCGTAATCGAGAAACATACATAGGTCCCCAAGTTTTACCCTTTTGCGGGATCACTAAC
>NC_140210.1:29254153-29389153 GCF_951802725.1 Rutilus rutilus | reverse complement strand
AGTGATCTGTTGGGTTTATATTCAGTGAGCATATCTGCAATATATTGAGGTCCTAGGCCATTGAATGATTTATATACCAGTAATAATACTTTAAAATCAATCCTAAATTTAACTGGGAGCCAGTGTAAAGACCTGAGGACTGGTGTGATATGTTCATATTTTCTGGTTCTGCTCAGAATCCTGGCGGCAGCGTTCTGTATGAGCTGCAACTGTCTTATGGTCTTTTTGGGAAGGCCAGTGAGGAGACCATTACAATAATCCACCCTGCTGGTGATGAAAGCATGCACAAGTTTCTCTAAGTCTTGTCTGGAAACAAAACATCTAATTCTTGCAATATTTTTCAGATGATAGTATGCTGATTTAGTTATTGCTTTGACATGACTACTGAAACTAAGGTCTGACTCTAGTGTCACACCAAGATTCCTGACTTGATTTTTAGTTGTTTGACCCCTAGAGTGAAGGTATGCGTTCACCTTAAGAACTTCATCTTTGTTTCCAAACGCAATGACTTCAGTTTTGTCTTTGTTTAATTGAAGAAAGTTTTGACACATCCAACTGTTTACTTCATCAATGCATTGGCACAGGGAGTCAATGGGGCTGTAATCGTTAGGCGATAGGGCTAAGTAGAGCTGTGTGTCGTCTGCATAGCTGTGGTAAGAGATTTGGTTCTTTCTCATTATTTGGCTCATTGGGAGCATATACAGGTTGAACAGGAGTGGCGCAAGAATTGAGCCTTGAGGGACTCCGCATGTCATGGATGTCCACTCAGACTTATGGTCTCCTATACTCACATAATAACCTCTCCCATCTACTGTAAGTATGACCTGAACCATTTTAGGACTATCCCAGAAAGCCCCACCCAGTTTTCCAGCCTGTCAAGAAGTATGTTATGATCGACAGTGTCAAATGCAGCACTGAGGTCGAGTAGCACCAGCACTGATAATTTGCCTGAATCAGTATTTAAGCGAATATCGTTTATTATCTTTATGAGCGCTGTCTCTGTGCTGTGGTGCGGTCGGAAACCAGATTGAAAATGGTCAAAGGATCCATTCAAGCTCAAGAATTTGTTCAGCTGATTGAAGACAACTTTTTCAATGATCTTGCCTATGAAAGGAAGATTTGAGATCGGTCTATAGTTGCTTAATATGGTCTTATCCAGATTGCTCTTTTTCAGGAGGGGCTTGACAACTGCAGTTTTCAGGGCGTTTGGAAACCTCCCATAGAGAAGTGAGGCATTTACCACTTCTAGAAGATCTGCTTCTAAACTGTTTAACACACTTTTGAAAAAAGATGTGGGAAGTGTGTCAAGAGCGCAGGTTGATGTTTTAAGGTGCTGTACGGTTTCTTCCAAAATTTTACCATCAATTTCTTTGAAGTCAGACATAGTAACTACTTTCTCAGGTGGTCTGATCTGTCTGACCCCAGTGCACCTCAAGGATGTGCTGATCACCTTTCTGATATTATTGATTTTCTCAGAGAAGAAAGAAGCATTTCACTGGGAATCTGGCTTGGGGGGTTTGTCAGTCTCTCTACAGTAGCAAAAAGAGTGCGTGTGTTGTTTAAATTACTGTTTATAATATTTGAGAAGAAAGTCTGTCTAGCTTTGCCTAGTTCCACACTGAAAGCATGAAGGCTGTCTTTGTAGATGTTATAATGGACTACAAGTTTTGTCTTCCGCCACATGCGCTCTGCTTTTCTGCATTGTCTTTTCATATTTTGCACTGCTGTTGAGTTTCTCCAAGGTGCTTTTTGTCTGCCACTCTTCTTCCTGACTTTCACAGGAGCAATTTCATCAATTACACTTTTAACTTTTGAGTTAAAAGAATCAAGGAGAAAATCAACAGAATCTGCAGATATGCTTGGTGTTAAGGATATAGCCTTCATAAATAGTACACTAGTGTTCTCATTTAAGCATCTCTTCTTGACAGACACAGATCTCGCTTCAGTGGCAGGAGAGATCAATATATCAAAGAAAATACAGAAATGATCAGACAGTGCTACATTCTTAATAACAATCGATGAAATGTTTAGACCCTTACTGATAAGTAAATCTAGAGTGTGTC
This sequence comes from Rutilus rutilus, assembly GCF_951802725.1. NCBI lineage: Eukaryota > Metazoa > Chordata > Actinopteri > Cypriniformes > Leuciscidae > Rutilus > Rutilus rutilus. The sequence goes on along the minus strand of NC_140210.1, from coordinate 29,387,090 downwards.
CACGATTGTGTGTGGGTCCATGTACATGCTGATTCAGATCAAAAGTTTTTAAAACAGTTTTGATTTCTTTTGCCATATTGTTTTCTGCATTATCTATGTGAATGTTAAAATCTCCAGCAATGGCAAAACAGTCAAACTCTGAGGTAATTGTTGATAACAGTTCTGTAAAGTCCTCAGCGAAGGCTGGAGAGTATTTTGGAGGCCTGTAAATAATGATAAGTAAAATGCGTGGAGCACCTTTTAACACAATACCCAGATATTCGAAAGACGGGTAATTCCCAAATGATATTTGCTTACATTGATAGATATCTTTAAAAAGAGCAGCTAGACCCCCACCTCTCTTAACAGCTCTGCAGACACTCATAAAAGTAAAGTTAGGAGGGGCTGCTTCATTGAGGATTGTTGCACTGTAGCTGTCTTCTAGCCAGGTTTCATTTAGAAGCATAAAATCTAGGTTGTTTGTGGTTATTAAGTCGTTAACTAGAAGTGATTTATTTTTAAGTGAACGAATGTTTAAAAGTGCTATTTAACAGTCGTACTTTTTGTCCCCACATCAATCTCACTTTCACGTGTAATAGGCACCAGATTAGATGGGTTTGCTGTACGGCTATTGAAGGCCTTAGACATTCTATCTTGTAATAGAACAGCAATAGAGAAAGATACAGGCACACTGGGTTCCCGCTTGTTTTGTAAACATTTGAGAAAGTTACTGTTATCAGAGCGGGCACCCGACACATATCACTGAGAGCTGGTATCAGTTGTTTTTGGTTCACCTCGAGCAGATGGAGGAGGGTGTGGGCCCTGGCGTTGTGGCAGAGGCCGAAGAGCTCTCACAGGAGGAGGGGGAGGGCGAGCTGGGCCCGCAGGCTTTGGTGGCAGCGGTGCCTGTCGTTTTTTGGTTGGTATCTGGGGGCTTGCAGCAAAAGAGTGGGATAGTTTGGTTCCAGCATACACCAGTTCTTCCATTTTCTGTGAGAAGCACAGAAGTGGCGATGATGATGCTGGGGAGAGGGAAAAGGTGTCTGGTGAAAGGGGCTGTTGCTCTGGTGTTAAAGGAGGCTGTGATATGCTGTCCTGGCTTCCCTGGCTGTTTTCCAGGAAGTCGTCCTTGGGTGCTGAATCTTGGAGCATTTCTAATATGTCTGTCTGTGGTGAGCTCTGTGGGCAGGGCTCAGCAGAGATTGAGTCCGTGAGCAGAGGTTGTTGTGGCGGAGTGGTGTTATCATTGTCCTTGTGTGATATGTCAACCGCATTGCCATTTTGCTGCTGAAGTGAAGTCCTGTGGTCAGTCATACTGTGTCCAGGTGTGTGTGTGCCATTCAGATTGAGTGGATTGGCACACATTGCAGAAGGATGATTGAGGGAGAAGTAGAAATTGTCCTTTAACACTCTTGAACCAAGTTTGTTTGGGTGATGGCCATCCCGATGAAAAAGTTGTCTCTGACTCCAGAAAAGATTGAAATTGTCAATGAAGTTTACTCCTTTTATATTGCAGGTTTTTTGCAGCCATGTATTTAGCCCAAGCAACCGTGAAAACCTGTTTGTTCCTCTTGCTGGGAGTGGTCCACTGATGAATGTTTGAACTTTCAGTCTTTTAAGTGTTTCAAAAAGTTCATTGAAATCCTTCTTAAGGAGTTCTGACTGCTCTTTATGAATATCATTCTTCCCCACATGAATGATGAGTCGATTTGCAGTCTTATGTTTCATTAGAATGTTCTGAAGTTCCCTGATTACATCAGAAGTTGTTGCTTGTGGAAGGCAGCACGTAGTTGTATCCCTGCTGCTAATGTTTCTGATTATGGAGTCCCCCACTAACAGAGTCCTGGGCTCGGCTGCGCTCTGAGCTGAGTGCCGCTGTCTGCTCGACCTTGAGCGCCAGTTAGCATCAGTGTTAGCTACTGGCCCATTCTGTCTGTTTTCGATCACATTCATCACATTTGGGGATTCCTCATTTACATTCATTAGTACTTCAAACCTGTTCTCAAGATGTATAGGCGGTGGTAGCAGACCAGTGTTTGCAATCCTTGTCGGAGCTGTATCTGGGGTAGAGGATGCTACTGCGGCAATATGTGATGCTCGTGACAATCTGATGTCTCGAGTGCCTTTGGGTCTCGCTCCCTGTTTGTGCCATCGATTTGTAAGTCGATCGGCTTGTTTCTCTACCTGTCGAGGAGCACTAGTTTCATGGGACTCACCGGTATGCTGTGGGTGTCCATGACGAAGCTCTGTTGTGTGCTCCGTCTGGTTTGGTGGTCCCGTAAGTAACTTTGTTTCAAGAACTGCAATCCTTTGTAAAAGTCTGTGGCAGTTGGTGCAGCAAGTAGATTCTTGAACCTGAAGAGGCATTTTCTCTCTTATCCTTATGAATGTAGGCAGTTGTGTTTTCCTTTCCCGGAATGTAAGCTGGTCGGGTAAAAGAATTCTGCGTTTTTGTAGTAATCCAAACTTTGTTGTCTGAGCACTGTGCTGATTGCTGAAGATAAAATTAGGTGATAAAAGGAAATAAAATATAAAAATATAGGAGATAAAATGTAAAAGCGATAGAGCAGAGCGCGGAGCAGTAAGCAAGAGCGTCCGAACAGTAGCTGAGCAGGAAGTAAGGAACACAGATATATTTCCAAAAAGCAAACCACCCTTTCCCATTTCCTGCTGTCAGCAATGGCACTTCATGGCAAGGAAATGTCTCTGGATCTGAGAAAGCGGATTATTGCTTTACACAAGAGAGGTGAGGGCTACAAGAAGATCAGTAAAGCCTTACTTATCAGTAAGAACACGGTTGCAAAAGTGATCCAAAAATTCAAGACAGATGGAACTGCAGCCAAAGTACAGAGACGTACAGGCCGGCCAAGAAAATTAACACCCAGGCAGGAGCGGCTTGTAATGAGAAAAGTTGAGGAAAATCGGCATGCAAGTGCACAACAGGTATCTAAGGAAGTAGAGACTGAAATTGGAGTGAATGTGTCACGTGACACAATATACCGTACAGTGCAGCGGAATGGCATGCATGGGTGTCATCCCCGAAGGAAGCCTCTCCTAAAGCCCAGTCACAAAAAAGCCTGTCTAGAGTTCGCCAGGGCACATGCTGAAAAGGATGAAGGCTACTGGGACTCTATACTCTGGAGTGATGAGTCCAAAATCAATCTTTTTGGAACTGATGGCTTCAAAACAGTCTGGCGTCGCAAGGTCGAGGAGTATAAGGAAAAATGCATGGTGCCCACAGTGAAACATGGAGGGGGTAGTGTTCTTATGTGGGGTTGCATGAGTGCTGCGGGTGTTGGAGAACTGCATTTCATTGATGGCATCATGAATTCTCAAATGTACTGCTCTATACTGAAAGCTAAGATGCTTCCATCACTTCGGGCCGTTGGTCGTCGTGCCATTTTTCAACATGACAATGACCCAAAACACACATCTAAGGCCACTGCTGACTTTCTGAAGAGGAACAGGGTGAGAGTGATTCCATGGCCAAGTATGTCACCTGATCTGAACCCTATAGAGCATCTTTGGGGAATACTGAAGAGGCAGGTTGAGCATCATTCTCCATCCAACATCCAGGCTCTGAAAGATGTCATCCTTGAAGAATGGAAAAAGATTGATGTAGCCAAATGTTGTCAACTTGTGCACTCCATGCCAAGGAGACTTGGGGCTGTCATTGCAAATAATGGAGGCCATACAAAGTACTAAATGTACTGGGGTGTACTCACTTTTGTTCCACCCCACTTTCACTAAAACTGAAATAAAAATAATTTAAGTTATATTATTAGCCTTTGTTTTGAGTTCAAAGGCACAACAGAACCTGTGTTTAACTTAGTCTGGGAACATTTTGGAAATATATCTTTGTGTTCCTTGTCATATTGTGTGAAATGTTACTTTTCAAAGAGGGTGTACTCATTATTGCATTGCACTGTATATATATATTGTCAGGAATTTTATTAGTCATTTTTAGAAGTTGTGGTAAGTAGACACCTATCCTTTTTTAAAAGTTTAAAACAAAAACTTCTAAATGCCTTTTTTAAAATGCATCAAGTTCAATCTTCTGCTAATATTGACCCATTAAGGGTATTCCAGAGTTCACCTCACAAAATGAAATAAAAATGATGGCAATTTGAATTCCTTTTTTAATCTATCTAAAGTAAATGAAGTTGATGGTTACTTAAACTTATCATCATTTAAGGCAACCTAATGGAGATTTTGACAGGTCCTTTCGCAAAAAAAAAAAAAAAAAGAAACAAAAAGAAAAAGGTCTCTGTGTTTGCATGGGAGGGGTTGGGTTGAATATGAAGGTGGGCAGGAAAATGACACAGACTGCTGCAGTGTATAAGTGTTTAAGTGTACAAGTGTATAAGTGTATAAGTGTAAGCCACATCAATTAAAGGTATGGCAGTACAGTAGTGTTTATTATGTAGGTTATTGCAGTAAATTTTCAAAAGGACTGCAAGTGTAAGAGTTATGTTAAGTTTAGTTGTTATTTTGCGCTTGTGTTTCTGTTTATTATGTATCCTTTCAGTTTAGTTCTTGATTAACACTTATTGGTTGCCCTAGTTACTAATTAGTTTCACCTGTGTCTAGTTTAGTTGCCTTTAATTTTCATAGGGGGGCACACTTTTTTTAATGATCTGAGACAGACCAAAACAACAACCCATATTAGGCTATAACTAAAATAGACCACAATAGTCTTGTTTTGTTCAATTATTAAAATAAAATACTTCACCGTATGATCTCAACGTCTCTGTTTATTTTCTCTTAACGTCCACATTTAGCTAGTGGCCTATATTTTTTTGTTAATCTGCATTGTTCGTCACATACACAACACAGTGCCATCTAGTGGCTTTCTTGAGTAACAGGCACAGTCAACGTAACATATCATTACAAGTCCAACCTAAAACTACACCAAAACCAATTTGATTTATGACTCTACACTTCATAAACATGAGTCACAAAAGCTCCTGGTTTCCACCAACAACACAACAATAATAAAAGCAATGCATACCATACTGCAATAAAAATTTTGCAATGTAGCAGGCAAGCAGTGTTTTCACAATTGATTAAAATAGTTGAAGGTGGCAGGTCTCCGAGTGAAATCTCCGAGGAACTTTATCTTTCCATTCATGTTGACACTTGCGTGTGAGATCCTTCTCAAATGACAGCTGAATGAGCTGGGCCTTGCGTGTGTGGCGCATAGAATGTCTGTGGTCGGAATACGGTCAGGGGATCTCTGGATAATCCGTAATTCGTTTGTAATTATACAATTTTTGTATATAATTATTTTTTTTTTTTATTTTTTTCATGGTATAATTATGTAATCTGCTTATTGTTAGCCTAAATGAGTAAATTGGTATTCAATCATTATCAGGCTGACTTGCCACCAACTACTGGTGTTTTTTAATATATTGAAAGTAGTGTTTCATGTTGTCACTTCACATGTAATAGCCTCTTAGAATGAAATTGCTATGCAAATTCACAGTGCCTCCTTTGAGCTGCATTAGACAGTGTGTAATGTACATCTAAATGCAGGGTCAGAAAAGCCTAAAGCCTCTTACGTTGTTGATTTATATTTTAATCAACAATTCGACATTTGCTCGCAATGTTTTTCTTGCAAAAAACCTCATCATTCTGCAGGGCAATTGTCTATTACAGTATACAACACAGATAGAAGGGTGTCAATAAATCTGTGGTGATATACAAGACGCTTTAAGAAAAGTTTATTTCCATCACACTGTGAAGTGTTTTTAGATATTACATATAGATTACATATACCAAATATTTTACATATAAACTGGGTCAGCATACTGTTAATTACAGTTAGTACCATGGGAAGTAGGGGTGCTGAGCGTGACCCCTGGAGTGGAGCCCATGAAGAAATATGGTTGGGGATAAAAGTTCACACAAACAAAACCAAAAAACTGTGGTGTTTTGCCTATAGGCATACATATTACGTGTGTTTGTTTTTATTTATGCTGTATTATAAAATACCCATATTATAACAAATAAATAAAATATATTTGGAAATTGCCCTTTAAAACGAAGGCTCAGTTTGTGGTTCACAATTATTTGATTAAAAACAACAAAAACAATAAAACAAAGACAAAGTCACTTATATTAAACACTTTTTTATTTATGTTTTTGTTAACAGAAGTTATCTAGCACCTTTAATTGCCTCTGGTATCGTCCTGTCAATCATGTATTCTCGCGGGTCGCGGCTATGGTTACAGTTTTAGTAAAAATGTATTTCACCATCATCGGTACCCACCCTCAGCCGATTGGCATTACAGTATTTGCAATCACCATCCCGTGGCAAAACGAAGCGTCTAAAAGAAAAGTTCTGACTGCTGACTGAACATTGGTCAGTGAGCCTCTCCCACTCGGCGCTGTCAAGCGCAGCTTCACCACACAGATTTAACTCCGCACAGAGCTAAAACAGGCTGGTGGCAGACTAATAATTAATATTTCTGATGTAAAGATTTCTGTGAAACGTGAAAAGTTGCACAGAAGAAAGCCCAATAGGACCTGCCCTGTACAGTTTAAGAATCTGTAGCCATAGTAGAGGAGAGGACTATTATTTTGTTGAACAGACCTAAGCGACAACTGATGACGTCACATGCTCAGACTTGCTTGACCAATCGGCGGAAGGGGGCGTGTCAGGCCGCCCACATGTGGAAAACGAATTTTGAAGTCATTTATTCGTTTTTTGCCTGTGAACTAAAAAACGAAAAATCAAGCCGAAATCTCGTTTTTTTGAAAAAACGAAAAAACGAATAAAGGGGTAACTTCCGTTTTTGGTTTATAAACGAAAAACGAATTGACTGAAGTTCAAAGACTCTCTTCATTCTTTGTTCAAAAAGGAATAACAATAATATGATCGCCAAAAACGAAAAACGGGCCGTTTTTAATTGGTTTTTCGTTTTTTGATTCTGACACCAAAAACGGTTATTTGGTTTTTCGTTTTGAAACAAAAAACAGAAAAACGGTATTTTCGTTTTATAATTACAAACGAATTACGGATTATCCAGAGATCCCCTGACCGAATACATTCCTCAAAACTGAAAATGAATTTTCACACATTGCGGTTGAAGCACCAAGCGTCAATCCGGTCTTCAAAGCTGTCAGTACACTTGAACTTGTGTCTCATTAGACAAATTCTCCATTCCTACCATCTCATTAGCTCCAGAGTCGTCTCCACACACGTTGTTGTTGGTCAAAGTCGTCTTTGTCAACGACGAATCTTTAAACCACTTTCTTATATCCATAGCTTTGCTGTACAAAACCACCAAAATTTGATTCTGAGATCGCATGCAATGCGCAACTGCGCAAAGGAATTACGTTTAAACAATACTGTATGCTTAACTAAATGAATTGCATGATTTATACATATATACATATACTTACACACAAACTGCATATTGTAATTTGAATAAATAAAACTACTAACACAAAAATAACACATTGAAAGGTCTGCTGCTGGAGACTTGCCATTGGCTGTTGTATTTGAATAATTAATGAGGTAGGTCTTTGCAAGGTTTGGGTGCTGTTTTGGGATGTTTTAACAGTCATTTATGAATATAATTATATTTCAAGTTACGTTCTGTGTAATAATGCGTTGAATAATGAATTTTCTGAATCATTTCTGAAGATAATGTGTTATGCATTTCTAGTGTTACCGTTGTAGAGATTACTGTTCCTGTGAGCTAAGTTCTGCTGAAACACTATAGTTACAAAAGCCGCGTTTCCACCGCAGGAACTTTCCCCAGGAACTAGGAACTTTGGGCTGGTACTCGATGTGTTTACACCGCAGGAACCAGGGTCTAAATGAAGTTCCGGGTAAATATTTCCCCCTCCGATAGTCCCTGCTCACGAGGTAGTACTTTTTCAAAGTTCAGGAACTTTCAGGGGTGGGACTTGCGCGCTGCACAAGCTGATTGGTTGTGTTCACGCCGCATTTTGGTTGGATGACTCCACGCAGCATTTTATTTATTTTTAACCTCCCTTTTTAAAAAAATCTATTGCGTTTCGTGTCGTGGCTTCATTCAGTAAGAGTTGTCTGTCTGCAAATATGGAATTTAATAAAAAAACTGGTGGACTGACGACGAGTTTCAGGCTTTATTTTGTGGAAGAGGAAACTTTCTGCGCGTTCGTCCCAGCCATCTCACGGTCTGTCCGCAATAGCTGATAACATACAAATTTTATATCTAAGCATTACGAGCTTACTGAACACGCTGTATCAGTGCTCGTCTCTTTTCTGCCACAGCTTTTATTATAATATTAAGTCATTATGTTTACACATCATCTATAGGCACTCTAAAGCAAGGCACTCTAACGCCTCATTTACACTGCACACGTGTGCGGTGCATTACGTCTACGACAAGGTTTTATTCCGTCCTGCACGCGGTGCCAACTCACACCAGGAGCATTTCAGAAGCGGATCGACTGGATGCGCGAAACCACGTGATTTGCCTGTCTGACGTGGTTTTTCTTGATTTTGGGGTTTCTACCGTACAGTCTATGGTTTCTACCAAGGATATTGGTGTGTAATACGTTTGGGAGTTTGCACAGGGTGTTTATTTTGAATTTGACTATGTTTTTTTTACTTTTATTTTGTATTTCTGGTGCGACTTGGACGCGCGTCCGTCAAAAATAGACTAGGCGCCTATATTTAGCGAAGCGGCGCGGAGAGCCGCTTCTGGGAAGCTTCTGAAACGCGCCGCGTCGCGGCCGGTGTAAACACAAGCATTGACTAGAATGGGCGCGATCAGCTCCGGTAGCCGTGTCGCAGCCGTAATGCGCCGCAGACGTGTGCGGTGTAAATGAGGGGTAAAGTTATAAATTTACTATACCAGGATTGAAATAGCGCGTTGAGGTTAGTAACAAACAACTATTTGACTGTAACTATTTATGATTGATAGACGGGGTTCAGGCTTTTTTCAAGAGTATTTGCGAAAGAGGAAATTTTTGCGCGTTCGTCCCTGGCATCTCACAATAACTGATAACACGTTGTCTAATTTTATACGCATACGAGTTTTCTGAACACGCTTTAGTGTCAGTGCTAGTCTATTTTGTTTTGTTAATTACCTCGTTAGTAAACCAATACATAACTGCAGCACAGTTTGAATCTCCTCCATGATTACTGTCCGTCGCAGACTGGGAGGAACAGTTGCGCGCAGTTTACCTTCCCGGTACTTTAGACCGCGGTGTAAACGCAGAAAGCAACGGGTCTGGGGCAAAAAAAGTTCCTGGGAAAAAAGTTCCTGGGACAAATTGTTCCGGGTAATTTCGGTGGAAACGCGGCTTAAGTGAAAATGATCACAATCGCAGACATTTGATATTGAAAGTTTAATGTACGTTTTTTTTGTATTGTCCTGTGCATTACATTTAAGGGGGCACAATAAGGCTGAATCCCAATTCTCTGTCTTACCCCTTCCCCTTAGATTTGCACATTCACGTGAGAGTAAGGGCTATCCCAATTCTCATTTTGATCTAGGGGTAGGGCTAAGGGGAAGGGGTAGATACCCCTTAAAACCAAGAATTTTCGCGAGCTTACTTGAAACTAAGGGGTACCCAGAATGCACTGCGCAACCGGCAACAATGGCAGGCATACCATCAAGAGAGTCCCATAAATGTAAGTATTTTCGGCTTAAATGATTGATTGAAAAATTATGACAGTCTTGTTTTGTGCTCTACACAGTCATGTACATATATATTTGCAACCATGTTGTTAATTGAAATGTTTTTAAACGTTTTTAAAAAATGCTAGTCTGCTACGCTAGGCTATGCTAACGATACATTGCTGGTTTGCACAATCAGTCCCGCATTTCTCTGACTAGCCTTGAATGTCTACAGTTTTAACTAAACTCCATAAGCAGTGAATTTTCTTTTCCCCGGACATGTCCGGCCAGGATTTCGAGATCGCCCAAAATGTCCGGGATTCGGCTTTTGCTTTCTACAGTCGCCATTCATTATGTGTACATTATTTGACACTGACACGTATGTGCCAGCTTTGCAGGTCATGCATTCAGCTTCAAACGGATCCCGACTGATACGATAACACAGGAATTTAAGCAATGCTAAAACGCACATAAACCGATCACTTGTTTAGCGTTCATGTACGTTAAACACTACATTCAGATTCACCGATTTGAATGAATTCAGTCCGATTGAAACAACACCTTGTGCATGTAAACATAATGAATAGCGACGGCAGAAAGCAAAAGCCGGAAAAAGATGAGGACGTTGCATGGTCACCCTGGAGACATTGATACGTGCTTTACATATACTGTCCTGTATCACACAGGGACGCAGGAGGAAACCCGGCAGCTGATCCACTTTCGGGATGAAAACGAGCTGAAGTTTCTAAGATCAAAATATGATCAGATTTTTTTGCCTGTTATGTTTACTTTATTGGCTAATAAAGACAGATTTTTGTTAACAAAGAAAGTGTTTCTGAACATCAGTGACATTCAAAACAGTGATAACTGAATCAGATATACAAAACACCATGCAGTGTGTATAAAAAATATTAGTAACGATGTATGATGACGTAACCAAGTGGTGTCTCATTTCATAGGGGTATGTTTTCACCCCTAGCGCTTACCACTCGGTTTCGAGGGTCAAGGGCTAGGGGTAAGACGAAGGGGTAGGGGAAGGGGTAAGACAGAGAATTGGGATTCAGCCTAAGTCATTTGGGGGGGCACTGGCCCCCAATGCCCCCCCTTGACGATGGGCCTGCTTTGTTTGCTCCTGGTATTTACAGTATTTCTGTCATGATAAATCTCTGAGTGTTTGGCAAGGTAATGGGTATGACAATGTTAATAGAGCTGCTCGCTGCAACTGCAGAGCAAGTACGGGACTTGATACAGCCAAAACAAACATGACACACTGCTGTGAGCAAGTAAGACATGCTGCTGCTGTGTACAAAATAGAACATTAATTACCTGTAGCCAATCTTTACTGGGGAAGGTAGAGGGTTTCTGAAAGCGCTGTACTGCTAAGGCAAATGCTGACAAAGTATTTGAAGGTTGAGCACACAAGCTCATTGGCTACTGACACAGCAGGAACCAATCAGCTGTGACCTATATAAAATGATATAATTGTGTTTGAGTGAAGGACATATGTGATGCGATCTGGGAAAACCCGTCGGATGTCGTGCTGGGCCGTTTTCAGTAAATTCCAAAATAGTTTGAATGTCAGTTTTTTTGTCAAATTTTTTTTTCCATTAAATTATTATTCTATAACATCTTTTCTCTTATCTCTGAAAATATCTTGGCAAAATTCCCTTGTTTAGTGCAGAAAAACAGCGATTTATAGTGTCAAGCTGAAAATACTCTCTTTCTCTAATGCATTCTATGCGACCATTAACGCCCGGCAGAGGTGAAAAAAACAAAACAATCGCCGTATATCCCATACACCTGTCCGTCTCGTAACACTACAAAGATAGTTTACCTTTAAAATAAACCACATACATGTACAGTGAATGTGTATAGTGCGCATTTCGCGCCAATCCTGTTTAAACTATAACGTCACGCAGTTTCATAACAATCACGAGATGGACGCGTCTCAACGGTGACAGTTATTTAAACCTGTTTTTCTCAAAATTCCGTTCCAGAAAATCATAGAGATCGGCCGACTTCAGATAAACGTAACTTCTGCTACCAACAAGCTATGATAAAAATAAAAACAGATTTGGAAAGGGCTTGATACCAGCATCCATATGATATCAAAACCTGTAATAGGTAAAATTTCACCATGTGGTGGGTTTTCCCAGATCGCATCACATATTAGCCTGCGCCACCTAGTTTCATTACAGAAATACATAGATATCATATATAAACACTAGATGTCTTATGGCGCAGTCACTTCCGGCATCATCGTTCGGCCATCTTGTGACAGTGCTCTGTGCATTAAGGTGAATGATCAGCACGCACACAAATCCTCTTATCTCGCTGAAATCTTGACGGATTTACAAACGGTTTGGTTTCTTACAAACGTTATTAACGTAGCTATAATTCCGAATGCTTGAACATGTATGTTATAATTTTTCATATGTATGCAGTGTATGTATGCAGTGTCATAACTACATCTCTGACGTTTATAACAAACCAAACCGTTTGAAAATCGGTAGAAAAATGAGCAAGTTATGGTTATTTAAAAGTACATGCACCATTGAAGTAGTGAGCGAGTACACTGTGGCAAGATGGCCGCCACGTGCGGACGTCGACCTCCATTGGCCAGCAGTGCGCACGAGACATCTAGCCTTTATATATGATATCTATGCAGAAATATATCCCTGTGTTTCAGTAATTCCCTGTCGGTTCACATCATTACTTCCGTGTGGTTTTTCTTATTTTAATTCCTATTGATCCTGTTTGGTTTGTTTATTAAAGACTTTTTAAATAGTAATCTTTTTTTGTGCACATCTTTCTGCCAGCTCCAGACTGGAAGAGTTATCATTGCAGCCCGGAGTGTCCCGCTATGATAGAGAGAACTTCCAGCATGGACCCAGAGATGAAGCCCGCGTCCACCATAGAATCATAACCCGAGCCCACGCTCACCATGAAATCCACGATTAGAGGATTTCCATCCATCCATGGCGTCAGAGCCAGCCATTATGTTTGTCCTGGAGCCTGATCCAGTTGCCACATCTGTCCCGAGCAAAAGCTTGATGCCAGGTCCGTCCCGGAGTCAGCGCAGACTGAGCAGTCCACCTCAGAGCCAGAAGAGGAGGAGCCTCGAGAGCCTCAAGGTGGAGTCTCCACTCCCCAGGCCTCAGCTCCTGCCTCGAAAGGATGCCTGCTCTCTAATTTAGATTCCTATATTTAGATGCAAACACTGATAACTAAACAAGACACACCTGTGAACAATCAATACAATGAACCAATGCCAACATAACACATAAGATTTGGGAAGCACATGACAAGATCACATGAAGGTAGGCTATAAGGGAATCACATGACACACAGGAACATTGACTACAAAATAAAATATATGAACCATGAACAAAACCAAAAACAGACATGACAGTGATCAGATTTCTGAAATGAAAACGGGGGACATTTCCTATTTGAGTGGTCAAAATATCACTAAAATCTCATTTGTTATTATCTATTTATAAAAAAAAGACATTTTATATGAAGAGCTCTTTTCCAAAACGCGATAAACGCCTTTTTTAAAAAAAAATGAGTTTGTCGTGTCATTTTGCTGTGTACTGAACCTATTAACTGCTTCATCAACGTTTCATACCAAATCGCTATATTTCCTTGTTTAAAATGTACTGCAAGATGCAGTTTCGAACTACGCCGAACCTATTTTTAGCCTAAACGCGCTATATCCTCTGGACTAATCAGAATTCTCTCTCTCTTGCTCTCTCACCCTCAAATCACCCGCGCCAGACGCTCAATTCGCCTCATTTGCGCGTCCGCACCGCGCTAAACGCCTCATTCGCGCCGCAGGACCTCCAGATGCGCGTAAACGCGTCTTTACATTGACTTAACATGAAAATCACTTGCGCCAGACGCTCTATTCGCGTTTGGTGTGAACGCCACTCACTCACATACACAAGGTCATGTCGTGATTTGTTCTATGTAAAGTGGACAATGGTTCTACTTTTTATGGGTTCGACACTTTACTGAATGCCAATGTATTTATGCCTTTTTTTTTTTTTTTTTTTTTTTCTTCAAACTTCAAAATGTTGTTGTTTGATTTAATAATCATTGTTCAACATGTTCAGACTGAGCCAAAAAAAAAAACATTTTAACAGGATAAATTGAATATTCACAAAATGTGTGGGTCTAGGAAAAAAAAAAAAAAAAAATCCTGAAACCTATTTAAATGGATTTATAGCGTTTTGGAAAAGAGCTCCTCATATATATATATATTTTTTTTTTAAATTGTTGTGGGTTCACTATATTTTTATTAACATTAATAATTATTATGATTTAGTTTGATTATTAGGATTTTTGGTTTGGTTTTAATACAATCACTGCACCTGCAAAAAAAAAAATCACACAATGAAATCAGTTAATAGTATCCATTGTAAGTAGCAAGCAGTTCAAACCAATATTATGACAAAATTATGACTTTACAAAAACACAATGGGAAAATAAAACAACATAAATATATGATAAATTAAACTATTTGAGAAATATTTAATACTTTATAATTGTATTTAGCCTAATATTTTCATTTTCAAAAGCTGTTTATATTGTATACAGAAATAACAACTTTTTTTGTTTTGTTTCAAATGTTTTGTTAAGTTTGTGCTTGAAAATTACTTTTACTATCCTTAAAGGAATAGTTCACCCAAAAATGTAAATTAGCCCATGAGTTACTCACCCTCAAGTCACCCTAGGTGTATATGATCGGAGTTATATAAAAACATGTCCTGGCTCTTCCAAGCTTTATAATGGCAGTGAATGGCTGTTTCTGTTTTGGAGTCCATAAAAGTGCATCTATCCATCATAAAAGTGCTCCACGTGGCTCTGGGGGGTTAATAAAGGCATTCTGAAGCGCAATATGTGTTTGTATAAGAAAAAAAAATCCATATTTAAACCTTTATAAAGTAAAATAACTAGCTTCTGGCAAAACTAACATACAGATTGCACGTAAAGGCCATTGCACACTGAGTCCGAAATTCGCATCCGAAATTTTCGCACGTAAAAAAAAAAAATTGACCTCGCGTTATGTCAATCACACTTGCACACTGTCTACGAAACTTTCGTCCGTAATAAAAAAATTCGGATCGGGTTCGATTTTCTGCGTTTTTCGCATCCACAGCCAGTTTTGAGAGTTTTTTTGGACAATTCAGAGCCACCGTACAAGTCTCGCAGCACAAGTACTGTATGCAAAACAAAATGCGGATCACAAAGACACTGAATAAAATATAACCTGATACAGCTGTTCTGTCTGCCCAGCGTTTCCGCCGGCCGTGTGTGTGTGTGTGTGTGTGTCCATACTTTAGACATACTGTAGCCTACTGTCAGTCTCTGTTCAGGATCGATTGGTTCACGGAAATTGGTGGTCTTCTTTTTAATATGTGGCTCCAGTATCGCTAGCAAAGCATCAAACTGTTCCACTGACATTCTGAGGTAAATTTTTAATCGCTCGGGATAATTTCGCAACTCCTTGATAAGGAGGTGAAACTCTCCTTCCTCTCGGCGCAATCTCAGGATTGGATGGACCCAATATTTCCTCTTTCTTTTTCTCTTTTTAAGAAGAAAGAGGGCAACAAAATCATCCTCACTGCTTTACGAATCCATTTTGTATTTTTTGCGTTTTTTTCCGCAAAGGTTTAATAAATACGCATCGGACTCAGTGTGCAAGGTTTCTGTGCGTGACGAATTTTAAGTCTGACGAACACGAAAAAACGCATACGAAAATTTCAGACTCAGTGTGCAATGGCCTTAAATCTAAAGTGCAACTTATGCGTGCAATGCGACGTACTGCTAATATTTACGCTACGTCATGACGCACTACGCTAACTTCCGTAAGTAGACTGCGTTTGGCCGGAAGCTAGAATTTTACTTTGTAACATGTTAAATATCAATATTTTTCATGCACAAACGCATGGATTCTCTTCAGAAGGCCTTTATTAACCCCCTGGAGCCATGTGGAGCACTTTTATGATTGATAGATGCACTTTTATGGACTTCTAAACAGAAACAGCCATTCACTGCCAGTATAAAGCTTGGAAGAGCCAGGACATTTTTTAATATAACTCTGATTGTATTCGTCTGAAAGAAGAATGTCATATACACCTACCTAGGATGACTTGAGGGTGAGTAAATCATAGGCTAATTTTCATTTTTGGTTGAACTATCCCTTTAATTGGGCTGTTTTGCATTTTCATTTCATTTCATTTCATTTCATTTCATTTCATTATTCTCTTTTCATGGTAATGCAACACGAAATGCCACAACAACAATCCACACAAACACAACAAAAATACATTCCATGACAAGAAGAACAGGAGTAGGATGAAGAAAAAAGAATCTTATAAACTCCTACCCCATTCTTATAATAAGAAAGTTACAAATTAGATGGCCTAACCGACATGAAGAAAAATAAAAAAATAAATAACAACGACAAAAAATAAATAAATGAAAAATAACGCAGACCAGATGTAATCTACTTTCATTTTTAACAATTTTCCTTAATTTTTTGTGTTTGTTTTACTATTAATTCTGCTTACACAACACTAAACGAACAAAAACAACATTAATGCAATAATGACAACTCTGGCATCAAAGACAATGACGAGACCATGATCATTCATATTATAGTTTTAAGAATTTTCACCATCATCTTTATACAAGTTCAGTATCTTCTCTTTATACTTATATTTAAATCGAACTATATTTGAACAACATTTTAAATCATTCTCTAAACAATTCCATCTTTTCACACCAGAAATTGAAACACACATTTGTTTGAGGGTATTTCCAGCAAAAGGTTGTTTAAAATCATTATTTCTTCTACTTGTCTCACTATTTATAGTAAAAAGGGTTTGCAGTCCATGTGGTAACAAGCAATGTTTTGCTTTATGAACAACTAATAAAGTTTGTAAAGAAACCAAGTCCTTCAATTTAAGTAGTCCTGACCTCAGAAACAGTCCTGTAGTATGTTCTCTTGGAGCAACTCCATTAATTATCCTTATTGCCCTTTTTTGCAAAATAAATAAGGGCATTAAATTAGTAAAATATGAATTACCCCATACCTCCAAACAATACATCAAATAGGGCAAAATAAAGGAACAATAAAGGATTCTCATTGCTTTATAATTTAACATAAACTTTACTTTACTCAAAACAGCAATATTTTTACACATTTTATTTCTTACGTAGGCTATATGTGATTTCCATTTAAATTTTTCATCAATGAGTACTCCTAAAAACCTAAATTCTGACACTCTCTCAATAGTTATTCCATTTAGATTCAAACAAACATTATCAGAACATTTTTGATTCGTAAACAACATAAATTTAGTTTTACTTAAATTTAACGACAGTTTATTTTTGTTAAACCATTTCTGAAGTAGGACCAATTCTTGTTCAATAGTTTTGATTAAGATTTTTAAGTTCTTCCCCGATACAAAAAAATTTGTATCGTCCGCAAAAAGAACAAAACATAAAATCTTTGATTCATCACAGAGATCATTAATGTATAAAATAAATAATTTAGGCCCCAACACAGAGCCTTGAGGGACTCCACACTGTATTGTTTCCAACTTAGATTCATGGCCTAAATACTCTACATATTGTTGTCTATTTTCTAAATAACTAATAATCCAATTTAATACTACACCTCTAATTCCATATGTCTGTAATTTAGATATCAATATTCCATGATCGAGAGTGTCAAAGGCCTTTTTAAGGTCAATAAAAACTCCAACTGTGTGATTTTTATTCTCCAATTCTGTAGTAATATCCTCTGTGATTTTCATCAAAGCCATAGCTGTTGAGCGGGTGCTACGAAACCCAAACTGATTATCGTTTATCAAAGAATGTTTTTCAAGAAAATAATCCAATTTTTTAACAAAAAGCTTCTCCAGAATTTTTGAAAATTGGGAAAGCAAAGATATAGGCCTATAATTTGTAAGACTATGCCTATCACCAGTTTTAAAACAAGGAATAATTTTAGCCACCTTCATTTTATCTGGAAAAAAACCTGTATTAAAAGACAAATTAATTATATATTTTAATGGTCTAATAATGCAACGTAGAGTTTCTTTGACAATATACATATCTAAGCCATCACTATCACACGAATTTTTACTTTTTAATTTAGAGACAGTGGAAATAATTTCACTCTCACTAACTTCGTCAAGAAAAATGGATTGCATGACTCTGCTTTCACCTATCCAGCTTTTATTATGTAATGGTATAGTTTTGGCAAGATTTGGACCAACATTAACAAAAAATGAATTAAATTCATCAGCCATTTTTTCACCACATATCTCGACATTCTGTTCATTCATTAAATATAATGGCTGACTATAATTCATTTTACTGCCTATAACCTCCCTTAAAACTTTCCACATATTTTTGATATTACTTTTGTTTTCCATCAACAAGTTTATATAATAATCTTTCTTTGCACGTCTCATTATAGTAGTCAACTTATTTTTGTAAGCTTTATATTTATTTTCTACATTTACCGTCCGATATTTTACAAAATCCCGATAAAGCTTATTCTTCTTTTTACACGATTTCAATATACCTTTCGTTAACCAAGGTTTATTATTATTTCTTGCTTTATCATTCAATATTTTTATTGGGCAATTATTATTATATAACCATAAATACTTTTTCAAAAATAATTCATATGCCTTATTTACATTATTTGTACTATAAACATTGTCCCAGTGTTCTTTCATTAGATCATCCCTAAATCTATTTAATCTTTCCTCAGTTCTTAACCTAATAACTTTACTATACTTTTCTTTATTTGTTTTTACTTCACAGAAGTGAGTTACAAATATCGGTAAATGATCCGTTGTATCATTTATCAAAAGACCACTTTTGACCGTTTTTTCAAATATATTTACAAAAATATTATCAATTAACGTGGCACAACTGGAAGTTATTCGGCTAGGCTTAGTAATAGTAGGATAAAGGCCTCTACTGTACATTAAATCTAGAAAATCTAAACTACTAGTATGATTTGACACATTCAAAAGATTTATATTAAAATCCCCACAAATTATAGACACTTTATTTTCATTCAACCCAAATAATAATTGCTCCAGCTTGTTATTAAATGCTGTAATACTAGATCCTGGAGTTCTATATATACATGTGACAACAATATTCCTCTGTTTCTTCATTTCGATCTCAACAGTTAAACATTCCATTAAATCTTCTGTTGCAGTAGTCATACACTCAATTGTTTTGCATTTCAGATCACTACTAACATATAGAGCAACCCCCCCTCCTCTCTTATTAATCCGATTAACATAAAATAATTCATAACCCTCAAAATGAAATTCCACACCTTTCTCATCCGTTAACCAAGTCTCAGACAAAGCTATAACAGTAAATTTATTTTGTAATGTGTTCAAATAATCATGTATTTTACCAAAATTTGAATACAGGCTTCTACAATTCAAATGAATAAGAGAAAATGAACCAGCCGTTTCTATATTACTAATAAATTCTGCGTCTGTGTAATATTTACATGTATCATTTATGTTTGGAAATAAATTAGACTCCGAGTCCAGTTCATCATAGTCATAGACACATCCTTCTGAATTTTCAGCTTGTGTAGGGATATGTTCACACACTGCGGACATTGCACTCATTTATACAAATTAGCGCTTGCCACAATGTAATCTCCACATACCTTATTCAGTATTTGTCTTTTCGTTTTCATAACTGACCAATGAAAGTCGAAGTGATTCAACGCTGGTTGTTATTTCCCCAGCAGGAGCATGTTTGCTCCTACTGTGGGGGGACTGCCATCCTACAGCCCGCAGCGCTGAGTCCCAATCCGGCTCTTTTCTTGGAACTTCCATCGTTACGCCAAAGTCCTTTAATCCCTCAGCTGCTTTTCGAGGGTTTTCAAAAATTTTAGTCTTTCCATCCTGCAGAAACAGCATGAGTTTTGCGGGGTAGAGAATGCGAGACTTGATTTTCCTCTCCTGGAGTTGTTTCCTTGCACTCCTGTACTTTGCACGCTCCTTAAAAACATCGGTGGTGTAATCCTCATCAAAATATATCCGTTGATCCTTGATCCGAATGTCCTTTAGAGACCATGCAGCATATAGCACTCGTTGTTTCTCCTTAAAACTACGGAAACATACGATGATTGATCTTCCAGGCCCTCACACTTCTCCTCAAGGTACTTTTGTTTACACATCAAATGAAACAGCACCTTAGTCAGATCCATGTTACGATCCTCATTGTCCGCAATCCTCTGTTCGGCGTCATTCACCCTTGTTTTCAATTCTTCAAAGTTCAGTTTAATTTCGCTCACCTCCTTCCTCAGCACACCAAAATTTTCAGCCGTTTCAGTTCGAAATAATTTGAGTTCCTTCAGTATTTCTGAAGTATTATCGGCGTTACCATCGCCCGTTCCCTCCCGGCAGGTTTGGTTTCCTGGCACAATATCCAACAACTCGCCTCGTCTTTGATTTGGTCTTGGCATATTTAGGCACTCTTTTTTTTTTTTTTTTTTTAATGATAACTTGAAAGTTCAGAACTTAATACACTTTATCTGAGTCCACAAGCAGTAGTCAGTCTTCAAGTTTAAGCTTTTGTTTGTCAAGCGTTACACCCTGGCACCGGCAGTTCGGCCATCTTTGATGACACGATTTTAAGCAGAAAGTATGTGTATTCTACAAATGTATTTGTTGCAAGTGTAGTTGTCTAGTTTTTTTAAATATAGGTAAGATGTGTGGGAATTACTGTGTTGTGACTGCAGAAATTTGGGGACTTTTAAAATTGTGCAAAACAATCCCACACCCTGTTGAGGCCTTATTATAAAGCACATACAAACAGTATTACTTAAATTTAACATGAATAGTTAGTATGGTACTACCTTGAAAGCGATAATGATATTCCGTTTGATATTTGACGATAATGGCATTATGCTTGCATCCAGGTTACATTCTTCATACGTGTCCCGTCCTTCGGATGAGACGTTAAACCGAGGTCCTGACTCTCTGTGGTCATTAACAATTCCATGGCACTTCTCGTAAAGAGTAGGGATGTATCCCCAGTGTCCTAGCCAAATTCCATCCATTGGCCCTTGCCAATCATGGCCTCCTAATAATCCCCACCCATTGAATTGGCTCAATCACTCTCTCTCCTCTCCACCTATAGCTGGTGTGTGGTGAGCGCACTGGCGCCATTATACTGTGGCTGCCGTCACATCATGGATGCTGCACACTGGTGGTGGTTGAGGAGAGATCTCCTGATATGATTGTAAAGTGCTTTGAGTGTACAGTAGTACATATGAAAGCGCTATATAAATGCCTACATTTTTTGTCAAAATGTTTTTTCATGAAGTACCAATTACAGTCAGCGTAGCTCGTGTAAGGGTGGATTTCCTGCAGGGGTTCAGGCTGCAAGACTGCCGAATGACTAAAGAAACGTTATTAGCAAGATGGTAGAAAACTGTACATTTCTTGTCTATTACAAACCCACTGCTACTTATACCAACGACGGAAATTAGCGCAGTTACAATAGATTAAAATGTGGGAGAGCGTTGCTATAGAGAGTGACAATATTGTATTGCAATAGGTAGCACTTCAAAGTCAATACCAAATCAAAACTAGATAGCACATCCTTTGTAATTGAAAAGGTTTAATGACAAAATATGTCTATGGTTACACTTAAAATAGTTACAAAATAGATGTATGAGATGATGATAACTTATACCATTAATTGTACTCAGCATATATGTAAAATGTTACCTGAGAGATTACAACTTCCCCCACCATACTAAAGGTGTGACAATTCATAGACCCCTGAAGTACACACATCTTGGCCTACAGGCCTTGATCGCTATCAGCACCTATGTGCCTTTAGGAACTCCAAATGGTCATTGGGAAAAGAGGGGGTGGAAAACAGTAAAGCAAATGTCTTTGTTCATTTCAAATATCTTGGATTATTTTCAATCCTACACTCGCAAAGCCATCTTTTGGTGAAAATAATCACTACAGGAATGCTCCTATAACCAGCAGCCTGCTGTATATTGGTCAGGCTTTTTTGCAATGTATTGTTGTAAGTTGTAAAACGGGGACACCTGGTCACCTTAAATTACAGTAGTAACATGAATAGTTGTAATTCTTTATTCCCACTTCTGCTATTGTTTTTGCTGTGAAATCACAGAGAGAAAACTTGTAATATAAGTAACAGAAAGTAGAGGTTAAGACTGTCTTAAGGCATTACTGGGACATGAAAATGACATTTAACCAATACAAGAGAACTAGCCCCCCCACCCCCCTCAGCACCTTAGCAAAATGAATGACAGATAACCCTCACAGAATTAAGATAAGAAAGAGGGCTGCTGTCAAAGTGTCAGCTCAAGGGCTTTTTGTAAAAAAAAATTTAACCAACAGAAATTTACATGCAATTCATGCAGTCAGTAGAACCTCTGGGATTTCTTTGATAGGAATAGATATGAGCCCAGCACAGATTTGAGATACAGTATTTTCAGAGGATTGAGGAAAATCCTCAACTTGTCAAAGAGCTAAATTGTCTAGAGCAATGATGAATCAACTATTTAACCACTGCATCACATCAATACAATAAGAGGCTTCTATGCAAATTCAGTGCGCAAACTATGCTAATGAATTATGGAACAGCACTGAGGTCACAGCTTAGAATGTGAAACAACTTGTAAAAAAAGTATACTAATGTAAGCTAGTGAATCTAAATCTAAATAAAAAAATGTATTCTGTTATAATTTACTCATCCTTGTGCTTTTCCAAAACTGCATGACTTGTTTTCAAGTCTTTTTATCCCTACAAGTATTACAGACCTTAAGCAATTAAAGCAACACAATGACAATGTATGGTTGGAAGGCAAGAGCATGAAGGCAATAATAAAATATAAAAAATATATAAAAGAAATAATACTAATACAAAAAAGAGAAAACAACACTTTTAACTAGTTTTAATGAACAAACTAACTTCCAAACAGAAAATTGGGCCCTGTTTACACCTGGTATTAAGATGTGTTGCCTATCAAAAGCTACACTCATTGCTGCGTTTCATAACATTAATGAGAACATTCTTTGTTCGACCGGTTGTGAAGCATGTGTGGCAAACATGCTAAGAACTTGGCTTAAATGACCTCTGAAGATGACATAATTGGAAGCCATTGTCATGAGAAGCTATAAATAGACGTGAAACAGACACACCTTCAGGTTTCTTTGTCTTCAGAGACAGAATTGTGTGCTACCTCTCTCTTTTTCTTACTGTCACTCTGTCAGGAGTTAATACTGTGTATCACAGTTCAGATGTTATGGGAAGAAGGAGGCGGGAACCGGCAAACATTTAAAGAATTTAATGACAAAATAAAATAACTACAAAACGAAAGTAAAAGACAGCAGCCCCTCACGGACGGCTGCTGTCACAGAATAAAACATAAACAACACAACATAAATCCAGGCCTGGCCTCTCTCGATCTTCACTGTTGTCGCTCCTCCTTTTATGCTTCCGCTCCTCCATGAGAGATACGAGACCGGTGCGTCTCACAGGTGTCGCTCATTATCAATCACGCCACCGGCCTCGCACCGTTCTCCCAGGGCCCTCAGCCTCGTCCTGCTCATCACATACTGTTAGTCAGAAGTTGAGCCTTTTTATCAAAAAAAAAAAGAAAAAAAAAAAAGAGTATAATCATGTTGAAAGATTCCACTAAGAGATGTGTGCCACCTTGCTTACAACCCATCTCTGAGGATGACCCACATGATTTTTTTGTCTGGAATGTCTGGGGGAAGAGCACGCTGTTCTAGCCCTCCAGGGCACCGAGTGTGAACACCATGAGTTATTTCCCATCAGGGTGCTCCGGTCTCGAATCAGGAAGAGCGGGAAGAGTGAACCTGTGCGTCCTCTATGAGATCATGGGGCTCACGTGTCCCTCTCTTTATCTTGTCCTCTCACCAGATGGTGAGGTCCTGGAGCCTGCTTCTAGACCGCAATCCCGCACTTCTTCAGACTGGGCTGAGGACACTGGTTCTTTTGCAGATATGTAATTTGAGAGAGCTGCCTCTGAGCACTCCTCTTGTGACGAAAGAGCTTACAAGCAGTTAATCGAGATAGTGGTTCATGCTGTGGACAGTCTTCAGTTAGAGTAGACCAAACAAATGGCCCATGCCATCAGTCGTTCTATGGGTGCTATGGTCGCCACAGAGAGTGATCTGTGACTCAACCTCACGGGCGAGAAGGAGAAGGCATTTCTCCTTGATACCCCTGTGTCCCCTTACAGCCTATTTGGCAAATCTGTTAACTCAGTAGTCAGTAGATTCTGGGAGGCTAAAAGGCACGCTGAAGCTTTTGGCAAGTTTCTCCCCCACTGTGCTCAAGAGTCTGGGCTGATGGCCACCCAGCCCCAACCAGGTCTGGCCCCTTTTTGGAGGGAAGCTCAGAAGCAGAGTGTGGTGAGTCGTGAGGAACTAATCAATTGAGGAATTACAATAAAACAGATTAAAATCTTTGAATCTCCTCTTTCATTGTTCAGGCTGCCATACAGCACATTTGATGGGGCAGCATTAGCCATTGGGGGAGTCCCTTTTATCTCCCCTATACACAAGTTAACGCGCCAAATCCCGGGCGGCGCCATAACTCTACACAAATGCATTTCATTTCCACCGGAAGTAGTTTGCTCAGCGTCTGCCGGTGTAAACACAGCTATTTCGTTGCTAGCTTGGGAACACGGTTCTACTACTTTGACTGGAGATGGCGTTACTCTCCCCCACCCGAATTCAGTACAGAACTGGGAGGATAACATGACGACGTGGCCCAGCATAACGTACAGCAAGATTTGCTCCTACTTCGTGCAATCCATGGCAATAGATGGAAAAGCAATGGACAATCTGAAAGCCTCCGAGGCATATCAATATCTGCACAGCAACAAAGTCGGTTGTGTCATGTCATACAAACATGATCATTTTGTTTATCTGAAAGCAAATGTAGAGCCTAGCCAGTGTTTGAACAATGCGTGGCATAATGCTTGGGTGCTGGTAACTGAAGCTGGAGAAGTCAAAACTGCGGGATGTACGTGTGTTGCTGGACCAGGGAGATCTTGTTCCCACTCAGCTGCGATCTACATCATTGGCTACTTGGCTAGAGTGCAAAGTGTGTGTGTGCCATGATTAGGGATGTGAATCGAGCAGAGAGAGAGAGACCCGGTCGCGCGCGCACTCTGTTTTCGGAGCTGGCGAAAGTGGAAACAAGACTTCACCGTCTAAATAAGTTGCCTTATCTTCTCTGAAAATCGTTCCGGACATTCAGCTGACATAAAACAACACTTTAATTAAACGAAAAAAACTATCCAGTGATGAAATGTTTTCTGTGTTGACACAAATCTTGGATGTCCATGTCCAGTGCCGGGATAATCACACAACGCGCATGACATGTCCAATTCGCGAACTAATGACTCCTTTGAACCGATTCATTTTAATGAATGGTTAAAACAACTGATCCAACAGTGAACTCAAGAGACGTCTGAATCGGTGTATAACTAATCAGTAACACTTTACAATAAAGTTCTATTTATTACATAAAAAGTACAGTTTGCTTACTCAAGCTTAAACTTTAAAATAAATAAAACCACTTTCTTTTTTGAAAAGCATATGACATGTGTGCAGTGAACCCATTATAATATCTATGCACTGTTTTTACTATATCTCTCTAGGTAGAAAATGCTGTGAGACAGGGGAAAACCGGGCGTGCCTGCACAGACGGACAGAACCAGTGGAATGCTGGGTCTAAAAGAAATGCTGGTCAGAGGAAGATGAAGTATGTGCGCTTCAAACGATCTCTACCAGCCGCCACCAACTTCACAGCCATCCTCTACCACTCCATAACCGGCACAGGAGGTGACACTCTTTAGGACTCATGAAGAGTGGAGGAAGAACGCACTTGCCTCACCAATGGCAGAACTTTTCAATTGCCCTGGGAATAGCCTCCTGCAGCTCTGCTTTAATGCTAATACCTCCTCCATCACCGAGCCAACACCATGTCCACACCTCCATCTCCTAAACCATGATGAGCACCACACACCACTGGCTTGTGTAAAATGCAGAACCTTCTATGATGAATACATTAACATGTCCACAGCCCAGCTTGAGGAGATTGAGAAGGTTACAAAAGCACAGAGCAAAGAACAGGTCTGGCATGAGCACTACAAATTGGGATGCACTGGACAGGGCTTCAGCACTCCAAGTTGGTGATCTGGAACAAAACTGAGCACCTAGAAATTGAAGTACCCTACGACCAAGGCTTTGTCCAGGGGCATATCATAAGGCTGCGCACATTCTACTTTGCCCACATGCTCCCGAAAATTGTTGATGATTTTGTTGAGGGAAGGTTACAGTTCTGCAGTAAATATCTCAGCATTTTAAAACCAAAATAAACTGCCTTATTTAGGTCATGCCCACAGGAGTCAACAGATGTCCCTTGTTTACATAATGCACAATTTACATTATCTCTTTATGCTGTGCAATATATCAGTGTGCCTGTACTGTTTGAGTGAAAATAAAGTTTGATGTAATTTCATTTCATTTAATTATTGCACTGAACTACGATCATGAATGATAGGCCTTATGTTCCTTAGAGTGCTACAATTTCTTTTAACACAGTTCATCATTCATAGTAAGCTCATACTGTACATAAATAACACTGGATGAATTAATTGTTTTGAGGAAACTAAACAAATGGCTTCAACAAGAAAGATTGCGTGTTTAATCCTAACAGGTATTAAAAAGTAAAATACAAAAGCAGCCCACACAATTACATCACTATGAAAATATTAATATATACTATTAAAAAATGCAATGCATGCAGTATTTGTTGTGTTTATCTGTATTTAATGAACAACATGGCTGGGTGTTGGTTGACAGGGACACAAGGCAAGATTCTAAACCTCATGAGGCACTCTGATCAGTGGACTCTTCAGGCTAACTAGGCCAGCACAGATGGTTAATATGTTGTCCAGTTTCGGTATCATGCTGATGGGAACGGTCTGGGATAAAATCTTAAAGACCTTCAGTCTCTGGATTGCTCTTTCCATGTGTATGCGGACATTGGCTACTCGCCTGGTGCGTGTCGTCTCCTCATTGGTCAACTGATTGCGCCTGTAGTTGAATGCAGGGATGTTCAAACTGACCCTTCTCTCATCAAGCAAGTCTCGAATGGTGAACACACGGTCCGCCATGACCTCATCACCAGCCCTCAGATAGTCTAGGAACCCAGTGTCCATGTTGATAAACTTATCGCTGCTTCTGCCAGCATAGGCATCAGATATAAACATGATTAGCCCATTAGGGGCCACAGCGACGAGATTGTGTTGCGTGATTTGTACTGGCTGAAAGTGTCACTCCTTGAGTCATGGATTGTGGCTCTCTGCATGGCACTTTTGGCACAGTCAATGATGCAGGTGGTTCGAGGGTAGTTCCTCTGAAACGACAAGGGCATGGTGGCACGAATGGTCTCTCTTGAAATCCAGGGGATCAGGACTTTGAACTGTACACCCATCACGTCAATCCAGTGACTAATCACAATGCTTGCCATGGATGTAGACAAACTGAAGCGGTGAGCAATATCTCCTAATATTAGGTTTAGTTTTAGCTTCATCACCTTGATCAGGATTTGGTCAACAAAAGGAAGGGTAATTGATGGCTTACTGAAAGGCAACAACACCGTCACCAGGGTGAAAAATTGAACCATACACACTCCTGTATACAGCCGGGACCTAGCATCATCAATGACCGTAGTGCTAGTCACAGTAGGACCCATTTCTGCCTCGCACTGTGTGGCCTTGTCTACTTTAACAGACTGTGTTGTTGAACAGTACATGTGGTCAATATGTGACGGATCCTCCCATTGGGTCTGGGCATCTCGAAATTTTGGTGTAGCAGGCTCGGCCTCACAGGCAGGCTGACAGGTTTCAGGAGCATCTAAAAAAAGGGGAAGAGAAAACATGAATGGAGCAAAATTAATGGAGGCATAGAGTCCTCTCACTACAAACATCACAATGGCAAAATTTGTACTACAACATTGCACTCACACGCACACACACAATCATCATCACAACAGCCTGCCACCTTGCATTGTATTTATGATGTAGACTAAGGCACATGCAGGCACACACACACACAGACACACACACACACACACACACAGACACACACACACACACACACACACACACACACAATTAATGATGTAGCTATCGTGGGCATTGTTTGTCCCATCTCCAAAACAATCAACTGCCTTAGCAAAATACCGATAGCAATGTTAGTGTATGACAACTTCTTCATAATTAACAGTATTGTCAGCTTCATAGCTAAAGTTGCTGAACTTACCCTCAGATTCAAGTCTGCGTTTCTTTATCTGGGGGGAAGCAGTGGTCCGCTGGGTGAGTTGACGCCTCTTTGGCTGGGGAGGGTGATTGTATCCCAACCACAACTCTGGGAAAGGATTATCCTTGGTTGGTTTTTGGTCAACAAAGTGATAGGAACAAACAAAAACGTTGCAGGGTGGTTTCTTTAGATTCAATGCCTTCAGCCAGGTCCTTGATTCCGAGTCGGTATCAGGCTTGCGAAAAAATTTAAACAATGGAGCACATGGACATTGCCTCTTCGTAGCTGGTTTGTGGTCGTAGCACTCTCTATCTAACCACTCATTCAGGTGCTTTCTCGAGTGTTTGCAACCAACTACCGCACACGTCGTTCCCGAACCACCTTTCTTCATGTTGTAATTGTTATATCCTCTTTGTCACTGCGATATCAGTGCTTTGTCGGCACAATGAAGCTAGCTAGCAAAACAAACCCAGCCCGCCAGAACGGAAGTGGATTGCATCGATGGGAGGAGTTTAGGATGTAGAGCGGAAGCGGCTCAAAAACTTGTTGTTTGTGAATTAGTGGTCAGAATGATTTTCACATCATTTTGTAGTAATAATTCTAGCCTTCAAGATTGATAAATCAAAAGTCTTGTGAACTTGTCTCTCTTCAGACAAAGTTACAACCGAAGGCGTGTCTGTTTCACTTCTATGTATAACCTCTCAAGAGTGCGCATTTCAATGACATTGTCAAAGGTTATTTAAGCCAAGTTCTTGACGTGTTTGCCTCACATGCTTCACAACAGGTCTAACAGAGTTCTCATTAGTGTTATGAAACGCAGCATTTCGTCCCCGCTTTTTCAGGGAACAGGGTTACAGTCAAGTAACATTTTGGTCAATCAGATAACAAGTAGACGAGGGAGACACATTCCTGGTTTACACTTGGTGTTTTAATCAGTCTCTTTGGTCCACTTTCAAGCGCTTCTGTCTTGATTTATTCAAGGGGAGGTTCTATGGGCAGGTAAATGTATGTACTTTTTCTAATGGATGAAATAAGCTTGTGCAATTTACATACGAATGCGATCAGAGAGGATGGAAAAACATATGGAGAGCAGCAGCTTTAGTTTCTGCTCTGATAGTCGCTAGACTATAGCCCTATTCGGACGGGACTAGTTTAAGCTTCTCTGTGATTTTTGTCCCGTCCGAATGTGCCATCTCAGTAATCACTACGAAAAATGTCAGTATAAATTTCGCCAACTTTTACTTTCATTAAAAAGGTCCGGAAAAATTACCTCAGGTAATACTAATCCCATGCGAATAGACCCGCTGTAAGTATGTACGTAAATATTTTGTCATTTCGTGTTTAAAAGTAGTTTTCCGTGGTTTTTCAAGTATCGAGACGCTTGAAAAAGAATTCAGTTGCGTTCTAGATGCTGGGACAAGTCTGTGGCAAAACTCAAGTGTTTTCTACATACCATTCAGATCAGAAAGAAGATCGAAAGCACTTGTTAGAGGCACAAATTTATTTTTTTCGTTATGTAAGTGCCTATTACCAACACAATCCAATCTGAAGTTAATTAATACATCATTATACATAACTGTTTTATATATATAAATATAGGTTCCCTTTCGAAAGGACACTTGCACTGCGTCAGAACGCTATGGGGAACGCCTCCACGTGAACCGGTGTCTGAAATGCTAATCTAATCACAGCAATCCTATTGGCTACAGCCTATTACATCATCACTAGTGCGACCCGGAAGTATATAAGGGGAGCCTGGAGAACATGTCAACAACTTTTTCGTCTTCAGGGACTGTTTTATTTGTACGCTTCAACCTGAAAACTTCAAAAAGGTATTCATGGCTTGTGAAAAACGCTTCAGGAAGTGTGTGCATCCGTGTCTAAGAAATTGATACTTGATGACACACACCTTGTGTGTTTATTGTTTGGCCTCAGATCATGCCCGATCAGTTCCTGAGGGATCTGCTTTTCCCTTGAGAAAACTCCACTCTCGTCTGCTCTCTTCTCGAGGGAAGAGGGACAGACATCTGTACC
Source organism: Rutilus rutilus (assembly GCF_951802725.1). Lineage (NCBI taxonomy): Eukaryota > Metazoa > Chordata > Actinopteri > Cypriniformes > Leuciscidae > Rutilus > Rutilus rutilus. Next base: position 29,357,042 of record NC_140210.1, on the reverse strand, counting down.
AGGCAATTCAGGTCCCACTCGTGCTGAGGCAGAGCAGAGACTGGAATCATGGGGTTTTTCAGAGGGAGCTCGCTGAGGAGGTTGAGAGAGTTGTTAATCTCTCACGCCCTTCAGAGACTCGCGAGAGTGAGCTGCAGGAGGAGGATGTGTTGTCACTAACATCCTCTGATCCAGCAGCGAGTGCTCTGCTGTGTATAAAAACAACCAGCCCAAGAGAGCAGGCGATGGCTGATGAGGGTGAAGAGGATATACAACCCAAACCCCCACAGCCACCCTGCACTACGTATATTAAGCTGTTGAGTGTTATAGAATGCACTTCAACAAGGCTTCTGCTGTCGTTGGAGAGCGTGAGGGAAGAGACCGCTCTTGAGAGACTTGACGAATGGTTTCTTTCCAGCCATAAAGCTCCAGCTCTTGTGAGCCTTCCATTCCTGCCGGATCTTCACAATGAGATCGGAAAGGCATTCAGCACGCATTCATCGCCATCAGCGAACTATGCTGATGTTGAGGGGATGCGCGAACACAGGTATGTGTCGATGCCCCAATTGACGAGATGTTCGCAAACTATCTCACGGCTGGAGAGGCATCGACACTAAGTGCTCCGGCCCTGTCTCTTAAGCCACTAAAATATGACAGCACGCTTAAATGGCAGGGCATACGCGGTGGCGGGTCTGGCTGGTGATGCCTTGCACACAATGACAGTGTTGCAAGCATACCAGGCTGATCTGCTGACAGATTTGAAGCATTTAAATCTCTCACCCCAAGCGCTTCTTGCATCAGCCTGAGGCTGGACCAATTATGAGTTGGACCTATCTGGCGATGGGTTTGGCAGTAAGTGCGCTCTTTCGTGCTCTTTCGGTGATAGGCCTCCATTTTGTGAATGTCGTTTAGGCCATCTCTCTATGGGCAGCAGGTTGAGCTCTGTAGGTCTTCGCCCTTTAGGTCTTCGGTCTTCAGTTGTCAGGCTTATAGTAGTGCCAATCTGTAGTAGTGAACAGGTTGGCTGTATAGAAAATTCTCTAGTGAGGCCACCGTTCATCCGAGCACCTAATAGACAATTTTTTTGTGTGAGATGGCTTCCTCCCTATCGGAGTTATTCTACTCTGTCAAGCTCCAGACAGAACTACAAAGCCAAGCATTGGCCCTCTTCGGGCCACCTTGATAGCCACCTTATACTAGTGCAGCAGTTCTCCTCTCACTTTAGAGAGCAGGGCTGCCAACTCTCACGCATTAAGCGTGTGACTCACGCAATTGACACTTTTCACACGCTCTCATGCCACACATCCATTTTCTCACGCACAGAAAAATTGCGGAGCAAAGAGGTACTTTTAATATTAAACTAATTCTCAGCTCTTAGATTCCGTAAATTTTATTACCAAATTGTGAAATGTGACGTGACAGATCGCTGAGCGCCTCAGTTCAAGTGCACATGAACCGATCATCTGTTACTTTTTTATTTAAAGATGCAGTACAACTTACCGAAAGTATACATAATATCGACCAATTAGTGTTTTTCAACCACTGAAAGAGGTCAATATATAACAGCAGGAGAACATTTATGTCACATAACGTTACATTTACCTCAGGAAAGCCATTTAATGACCATAGCATGTTAATTGAATAGAAAAAATAGCTTGAGAGGAGATTTTGCTGAGCACTATATTACATATTTATTATATTTTTACTTATGCCATTAAATAATTGTTATTATAACAAAAACTGCATTATATTTAATTTGTTATTTTTAACCTTTAATAATACCAGCAGATTAGGCCCTCTATGTTTAGAGCATTAGGTGAGATAATTTTTTAAAATAAAATTTAAAATAAACATGTATCCAAATTAGTCAATATTGAATCAAAATTGGAATCAAATCACAAGAATGGAATTGAAATCTTGAAATTTTTGTCAAGCAATAATAAAAACTGTATACTACCAGTCATTGTACATTGTAAACATTGTAACATGTTGTCACTAAACTTCATAAAATTCTATTTAGTTACCAAATGTTTTGACAATCACAATTACACTTATTATGATGCAATATTTGCATATTTGCAAACTCCTTTGGGGTCAAGCAAAACGTCACTGGTCCCACTCACCGTCTTAATCATACACTAGTTTTAATTATATCACATGGAACCAATCCAACCGATATAGATATTATACCGCAAAGTGATGATGTCACTGACCATTACATGGTACAGTAACTTGCATTCTACGTACTGCTGAAATTTGTCATGTTGCGCCACGCTATCGACCAGGCAAAACAATCCTTCCAACCACTATAGATAGATTCTCAAGTAGCTTACCTGATCTATCTCAGCTGCTCAGTGAACCCAAACAAACAGATGAACTAGAGGAAATGACTAGCACTATGAGCACCATTTTCTCTAGTACATTAGACATTGTTGCACCAATTAGATTAAAAAAGGTTAGAGAGAAAACTAAAGCAGCTCGTAATTTAGAGCGTAAATGGAAACAAACTAATTTAGAGGTCTTTAGAATCGCGTGGAAAGACAGCATGTCACATTATAAAAAGGCCCTAAAAGCAGCCAGGGCTGAGCATCTCCGCAAACTAATAGAAAATAACCAAAATAATCCAAGGTTTTTATTTAACACCGTGGTTAGACTAACAAATAAACAGACATCACCTGAGCAAAATATTCCGTTACAGTTTAGTAGTAATGATTTTATGAATTTCTTCACTGAGAAAATAGAAAGCATCAGAAACACAATTGTAAATGTACAATCTTTAATGGTGTCTTATGATTCAGCCTCAGTTAACGCCCCACAAGAACAACTACAGCGCTTTACAACTATAGGACAGGAAGAGCTAAATAAACTTATCATTGCATCTAAACCAACAACATGTTTATTAGATCCAATACCCACTAAACTACTGAAAGAAGTGTTACCTGTAGTGGAAGAGCCTCTTCTCAATATTATTAACTTGTCTTTAACTTTAGGTCATGTTCCAAGAATATTCAAGTTGGCAGTTATAAAACCTCTCATTAAGAAAACACAATTAGATCATAATAACCTAGCAAATTACAGACCCATTTCAAATCTTCCATTTATGTCTAAAATACTAGAAAAGGTTATGTCCGCTCAGTTGTGCTCTTTCTTGCAAGAAAATGATATCTATGAAAAATTTCAGTCAGGATTCAGGCCGCATCATAGCACTGAAACTGCGCTCGTTAAAATTACAAATGATTTACTTCTAGCTTCTGACCAAGGCTGTATCTCAGTACTAGTTTTACTCAATCTTAGCGCTGCGTTCGACACTATAGATCACAAAATACTCTTAGATCGACTACAAAATTACACTGGTGTTCAGGGACAGGCATTAAACTGGTTTAGATCGTATCAGACGTTATCAGACCGCTACCATTTTGTCTGTTTAAATGGAGAAAAATTGAAGATAACGTCAGTAAACTATGGAGTGCCGCAAGGATCTGTGTTAGGCCCTCTGCTATTCTCAATATATATGCTGCCACTTGGTAATATTATAAGAAAACATGGAATTAATTTCCACTGTTATGCTGATGACATTCAATTATATATTTCATCACGACCAGATGAAAACACTAAATTATCTAAATTGACAGAGTGTGTTAAAGATATAAAATACTGGATGACGTGTAATTTTCTGCTATTAAATTCAGATAAAACTTAAAACTCAGGTATTACTTATTGGTCCAAAAAACTGCCCACAAAACCTCTTGCAATACAACTTTAATTTAGAAGGATGTCCTGTTACTTTATCCACTACAGTAAAAGACCTGGGTGTTATACTAGACCGCAACTTGTCTTTCGAAAATCATATTTCATATGTTACAAGAACAGCCTTTTTCCACCTTAGAAACATTGCTAAGCTACGTAACATGCTATCAGTTTCTGATGCAGAAAAATTAGTTCATGCATTCATGACCTCGAGACTAGATTACTGTGATGCTTTATTAGCTGGTTGTCCTGCATCCTCAATAAACAAGCTACAGTTAGTCCAAAATGCCGCCGCTAGAGTTCTTACTAGATCAAGAAAATATGATCATATAACACCAATTCTATCATCTCTACATTGGTTACCTATTAAGTTCCGTATCAATTACAAAGTATTGCTACTGACCTATAAAGCCCTAAATGGTTTAGCTCCAGTGTATCTAACGGATCTTCTATCGCCCTACAATCCATCGCGCTCTTTAAGATCACTAAATTCGAGGCTTCTGGTCATTCCTAGGATATCTAAGTCCACTAAAGGAGGGAGGGCGTTTTCACATTTAGCTCCTAAACTCTGGATTAGTCTTCCTGATATTGTTCGAGGCTCAGACTCGCTGTCCCAGTTTAAAACTAGATTAAAGACGCATCTCTTTAGCCAAGCATTCACATAATACTTACCTTATATACTACAGTTAAATCGGATCAAATGCATTAATATTATGAACAGCAGCTATGCTAATTATTTCCCATCTGCTTTTCTGTTGTTATCTCGGGACGACTCAACGCCTGTGAAGAGACGACTCGACGCCAGCGATGTTATGCCCTAAATTAATACATGATTAACTAACTTTATTTTTCTATGTACATTCTGAAATGCACTTTCTGTAAAGCTGCTTTGAAACAATATGTATTGTGAAAAGTGCTATACAAATAAATTTGAATTGAATTGAATTGAATTGAACTTTATATTTGTGTGTCGGCCCACATGGGGCCAACTCGATTTATGGTTTAGGATTAGTAACTAGGAAATTGGTGGTGATTTGCTAAGCATTCTCGCCTCAAGCCTCTCAGTATCTGAGTGTAGGTTCCTTAGAGCTAGAGCCCATCAGGATAAATTATTCCTGTAAATCTAGTTGTTCCTAGTACTGGCCTTCTCTTACTACAAGAGTCGTCTAGCCAAGGCCCGCCTTTTGCACTAGGCGTAAAAATGCTAGTGGTGTTACAGGGTAGATAGCAGCATAAGTAGCAGGCTATCTTCAAAAAGTCTCCCATGCAGATATCTCATGGGCGTTGTCAGGCCTTTTCTCTCTAGAAAGTAAGAAGCAGTATGCTCAGGCCTCCGCCCTAGTTTATCAAGCTATGCCTTACAATTGAAAAAGTATTTTTTTCCGCTGAGCCCCTTGAATAAAATAATCCAAGTCATAAGGCTGAATGTCGCTGGCCACTTAATGTGGCCTCCATTTCCTTGGGTTTAATAGAAAATGTACAATCTGTCTTGTAAAAAATACAAGATACAAGACCCTGATACATTCCTCAGGGTCATGCTGATAGTATTCCTTGTTAGGGTCTTTATTTAGAGTACGTTGCTACCCATGGCTTTTATGATATCACCCTTCACCACCCAGGCTCAGGTAGAGACAGATTAGTTACTCCCTCCCACTTGGGATGGTTGAGTATGCTCCCTTAGAGCCGAAGCACTGCCTGGGCTGACGCCCGTGACATTCGAAGAAGTAGGCCTTACAGTAGGCCTCCTTGATAGTCCTTGTAGCGTAAGATTGTACTCCCCTTGCTTTAACCCTCTGGGGTCAGCGGTCGGGCCGGCGATACCAGCTCGCTTTTTTTCTTATCAGTGCAAAAGAGACTCAAAATACTCTGTTGATTTTGATCTTATATATAAGTGTTATACATCATTCAAAACTGTTAAATGTCTTCTTTTATTTGTGTACACTCATAATAAAAACATAATGTTGTGCTTTTCGTAAAATAAAGAAAATAAACATGATGCGCATTCTGCCATCTCTCTCAATGGGAAGTTCATTCTGAAACGAGACAGAAAATTATCTGTAGCTCTGCGAATGCTTGTCACACTGACGTGAGACATAAGTTTAAGGTAAGACATGTCCACTCATAACAGTAAGCATGTTATTGTTGCATAAACTTTACATTGTAGCAACTAGTCAAACTGGTGCCAGACTAAAATGTACATTATGAAATGAGATTGGAGTAAAAACGTGAAGCCTAATGCTAAATTTATATACATGTATGACACGAGGATGTTTTTATGTTCGATAATAAAACACAGCATAATATAAAAGTAGGCTAGTATGAGTGTTTACTCTACTATGGTGAATATTATAATCTTTAGACCAGTGTTTACTGTTAAATACTGTGTTTGTGGATATCTGCTCAAACGTAGATATGTATAATGTGGTAACAATAATGTTTCATAGTTTGCAGCAGCTCAATCGCTTAGTAAATGTTCTCTGCACGCGCTGTGAGTTTGAGTCAATCGCGCTGTGCATGTGAAAAGCAAAACGCGCCAAACATTAGGCTTCATGTTTTACTTACTCCAATCTCATTTCATAACGCTATAATGAATGGAAACATTTGAAGTAACATATGATAATCCATAGGCTATATTTTTCTCTAGTGCAGTGTTACTGAAGTGTTCATTTTTAACGATTTATAGGCTGCATGCTATAGGCTTGCAGCCTATAAGTGTAAGCTGCCCTATATGTGTATGCCTACAAGGCACAACACACCTGGTATTCATTTTATATATATATCTATATATATATATGTATATATGTGTGTGTGTGTGTGTTTTGTACATTTTAAATTGCAATTTTAACCAGAAAAATTGAAAAGGTATTCCCAAAATCGTACAGCCCTATAGTTTCTCTTGACATTAGCATGGTCACAATTGTTTTGTTTTTTTTTGTTTTTTTTACAGGGACCATATGCCACTGATGAGTCCTGCTGACTTCAACATTCACATGAGTCTCTGTACATGAACATGCTAAAATGAAAAATCAAACACCTTGGAAATGACAGGTATGTATATGTTTCAGGAATGGCACAAAGTTATGTGACTGTTCAAGTCTCTGTCTTTAGATCAGGGTGTTCAATAATGGGGTGTAGCAAATTTGCTCTATGCAATATTAATAATCAATAATAACCGGTTATAATTGATTATGAATATTTGGATCAGTTAATATAATTAACTTAATGTCGTAAATTAATATTACAATCAATTAACCTGTTTGTCCCGTGAACACTCGGGATTAATTGTTTATTAACTCTAAGAAATGTACATTTCCGGGGCATGGGAAATGTCTTTCTTAATTTACAGAACTACTAAGAGCAAGCAGTCAAAATCTATATGATTAGTGACTCCAGATATGAGCTTGAGACACGGACAACTTTATGTGTGACATGAACAAGATTTTATTAACTAGTCTAAACACTTAAACTACTCATACACATACATGCATACAGTTTACCAAGGGAAAGAGAGCTGAAGCAGAATACAGGAAAGCAAGAAGTTATAGCATTGTTTGAAATTCAGCAGATCAACAGCCTTGAGCAAACCATCAGTTTAGTTCTAACATGCCCTTCTTTAAAAGGGGTAAGGATACTTAATGTATCAAATAATGAGACTAAGTTTGATACTTGCATGTCTCGCCCATTTGAATTAAACAAATTAAACAATTTGGGGCAAACCTGACCAGTTGAAAAGAGATGGTATTCATCCGTCCTGGGATGGTGCTGCTCTTCTCTCTAGTAATTTGGCTCATAGTCTTAGAGATAAAAAATGACAAATTGGGCACCTGGGGTCTCAAGTACAAGACACATTACATTAATAAAAATCAAGTAGTTGCCTATATCTTGGCTTGTTTTTGAATACATAAATCAAATAGTGTAAAAAACATTTCAGAGAAAGTTTTCTCAATCTTTTCCACTGGCCGAATTGTATTTTTAATTTATTTATATTTTTAATGGAAACAGATAGGCCTTGGGCATTATTTGCACAAAACTATTTTCTCAGACAATCTGGTATTATCATGATAAGCAATTATCTCTGTGGTTAAAACATTAAAACACAGCACGCCACAGGAAAAGTGTTCAAAAACATCGCATCCACAACAAATATTTATATTGATTGAATATAAAAAAATGTTGTAACTTCTCAGTAATGATTTCATGTTTAAGTGTTAAACTCCATTAATTTGAATGGCATATTTAATCTAAATGTTTATATCAGAAGTAAAACATAGTTTAAATCATTATTTTATTTATTTAAACTGTTATTTGCATCAGTTTCACTAAACGGCCCAACGCGCTCGCTGGCACGGACATTTAAGAAGGGATGGATATTTGCTTCAAGTGATAGGCTTGGTGAGTGAAATTATATTTTGTATTATCTTTCTGTATATGTCTTTAGATTTTCTGTCTAAAAGTGACCAAAAAGACATTTAACTCCAGCTCACCATCGTTGTCGCCAAACTGCTCCATCTCCAAAAAGTTTGTACGCATGGGTAAGAGTTTGCGTGCAGGTGCGCAAATTTTCCCGTCAAGTTTGTTTTTATAAATCACAACTTATGCGTCGGAAGTGGCGTACGCCTCTTTCAGGGCCTGTTTTGTGTGTACGCAACGGTTATAAATGAGCCCCCAGGTCAGGAAGCAGACAGACTGGCTTAACCGACTGTCTGCTAGAGGCCTCGCGTCACCAAGATCAGATAAATCCCATCACATAGAGCCTCTTTCACCTAGATATCATCATATAGAGACTGTGTCTGTTCCCCGAATTTGGAAATCCAAAAAACGTCCAAACCCATCTAAGGTTAAAAATGTAACTGATGTTCAACAAATAAAAAACAGATATAATACAGATGAGCAAATGCTAAAGCTTGGGTTGCTGAATATTCGATCACTTACTCCAAAAGCACTCATTGTTAATGATATGATTTCAGATAATAACCTAGATGTGCTGTGTTTGACAGAAACCTGGCTAAAACCAAACGATTACATTACTTTAAATGAGTCAACCCCCACAAGATTACAGTTATAAACATGAACCTCGACTGAAACGCAAAGGGGGAGGTGTTGCTGTAATTTATAGTAATATTTTCAAAACCACTAAGAAATCAAGTTTTAAATATAATTATTTTGAAGTGTTGGTGCTTAATGTAAAAATATATAGTGTAAACGATAAATCACGTTTGAGATTTGTCCTGGCTACTGTATACAGGCCACCAGGGCACCATACAGACTTTATCAAAGAATTTGCGGACTTTCTATCAGAATTAATATTGACTGCAGATAAAGTACTAATTGTTGGTGATTTTTATATAGAAATAATGAAAAAGATGCATTGGGATTGGCATTTAAAGACATTGTAAACTCAATTGGAGTTAGACAACATGTGTCAGGACCTACTCATTGTCGTAATCATACTCTAGATCTAATATTATCACATGGAATAGATGTTGATGCCGTTGAAATTCTGCAGCAATGCGATGATATCTCAGATCATTATCTAGTGTCATGTAAATTACATTTATCCAAGGCTGCAAAGCCGACTCCGTGTTATAAATATGTTAGACCTATCACTTCTGCCACCAAAGATTGCTTTATCAATAATCTTCCTGATCAGTTTCATCATCTCAGCATCCCGGATAGCTTAGAAGAACTTGATATTGCAACAGAAACTTTTAACTCTCTCTTTTCCAGCACTTTAGACACAGTTGCTCCGTTGCGCTTAAAGAAGATTAAAGAAAATAGTCCAACGCCGTGGTACAGCGAGCACACTCAGGCCCTTAAGAGAGCAGCCAGAAAAATGGAGCACACCTGGAAGAAAACAAAACTAGAGGTATTTCGGATTTCATGGAAGGAGAGCTCGATTACTTACAGAGAGGCTTTAAAAGCTGCTAGATCTGCTTATTTTTCAACCCTATTAGAAGAAAATAAACATAATCCTAGGTATTTATTTGAAACAGTGGCTAAACTAACGAAAAAGAAAGCTTCAAGCCCAGAAGTTTCCAAGCAACACAGCAGTAATGACTTTATGAACTTCTTCACTTATAAGATTGATAATATCAGGGACAAAATTATAACTATGCAATCGTCTACTACAGTATCGCATCAGGGAGAGCATTGTAGTCTCCCTGAGGAAAAAAATGATTCATTTATTGCTATAGGAGAGGAAGAATTTTGCAAACTCGTTAATTCATCTAAATCGACAACATGTATGTTAGACCCTATTCCGACTAAGCTATTGAAAGAGATGCTCCCAGAGGTCATAGATCCTCTTCTTAATATCATTAATTCGTCTTTGTCTCTAGGATACGAACCAAAAACCTTTAAGCTGGCTATGATTAAACCGCTTGTTAAAAAAACGCAACTTGATCCTACAGAATTAGTCAATTACAGGCCAATCTCGAATCTGCCTTTTCTGTCAAAGATATTAGAAAAAGCAGAATCCTCACAACTGTGTTCCTTTCTTGAAAGAAATGATATCTGTGAGGATTTTCAGTCCGGATTTAGACCGTACCATAGTACCGAGACAGCTCTCGTTAGAGTCACAAATGATTTGCTCTTATCATCCGATCGTGGTTGTATCTCTCTATTAGTGTTACTTGATCTTAGTGCTGCATTTGACACCATTGACCACAACATTCTTTTAAATAGACTAGAAAACTATGTTGGCATTAGTGGAATTGCACTAGCATGGTTTACATCATACTTATCTGACTGTTATCAGTTTGTAACAGTAAATTAAGAGATGTCTTATCGAACACAAGTTCAGTATGGCGTACCACAAGGCTCAGTACTAGGACCGCTGCTGTTCACTCTGTACATGCTACCATTAGGAGATATCATTAGGAAACATGGAATTAGCTTTCACTGTTATGCTGACAATACTCAGCTGTATATTTCTCCAAAACCTAACGAAACTACCAATTCACAAAATTAACGGAATGCATAGCTGATATAAAAAATTGGATGACTAGTAATTTCCTACTTCTAAATTCTGAAAAAACAGAGATTCTAATTATTGGACAAAAAACTTCCTCACGTAATAACCTAGAATACTGTCTAACACTTGATGGCTGCTCTGTTAAGTCTTCGTCGTTGGTTAGGAACCTGGGTGTGCTCTTTGATACCAATCTTTCATTTGAAAGTTACGTGTCTAGTATCTGTAAAACTGCATTTTTCCATCTTAAAAATATATCTAAATTACGCCATATGCTCTCATTGACAAATGCGGAACAATTAGTTCATGCGTTCATGACATCAAGGCTAGATTATTGTAATGCTCTACTGGGTGGTTGCCCTGCACGCTTAATAAACAAACTACAGCTAGTTCTACCAGAAAGACTCGGGAGACTAAATACTGTGACAATTAACCATTTATTAGCAACCCAGCAAGCAATAAAGTTCTTTGGCGTAGGCCCCGTCCGTAGCTCGTAATCTGAGGGTCCGGACTCTGCATATCCTGCCTGAAGATCAAGGCAGGGGCGCAGCCGACCCCTGTGAGGTATGGAAGGGACCATCCTGGTGGTGGTGGTGAGGAGGATGAGGGAAGGATTCAATTTGGAGGAGGTGGGGAGGATGGTGGTGAATTGAAGCGTCAGCACCTGCGAACTCAAACATGAGTAAGTACCGATCTTATATACCACAAGTGTTGGAATGTGATTGGATAGATAAAAAGTAGAGTGACGTAACAATTAAGTCTTCCTGGCAGAACTTAATGCTAGAGCTTTCATTTCAAAACGCAGCAGCTCGAGTTCTTACCAGAACCAGGAAGTATGACCATATTAGTCCAGTTCTGTCAACACTGCATTGGCTGCCTATTAAACATCACATCAATTTAAAAATATTGCTGATTACTTACAAAGCACTAAATGGTTTAGCTCCGCAGTACTTGAGCGAGCTCTTAACGCATTATAGTCCTTCACGTCTATTGCGATCTCAAAATTCCGGCCAGTTAATAATAGCTAGAATATCAAAATCGACTGCTGGTGGTAGATCCTTTTCCTATTTAGCACCAAAACTTTGGAACAGTCTTCCTACCATTGTCCGGGAAGCAGACACACTCTGTCAGTTCAAAGCTAGATTAAAGACACATCTCTTTGACCTACCATTCACATAATACATTATAGACTTCTATAATTCAATGTTAGGCTGCATAGATTAGGTCAGCCGGAACTGGGAACACTTCCCATAAATCCTGATGTACTCGTTACATCATAAGAAGAATGGCACCTACGCTAATTTTAGTGTCTTTGTTTATCCCGAGGTTTTCCCGCAGCCTGCCGGATCCAGGCCGTATCGCCTGGATCAGGAAGGACCTTCGCCTGGACCCGATGTCAGCGCAGTGCTGAAGTGCCAACTAGTCTCTCCCTATGGAGGATACCTTTACCACTCTACAGATAAAACGTTGTCGGGAAAATTCGTTTTGCGTACCTACCCCGAAGTGACAAAATAAAATAAAATTCTGTATAAAAATTTATAAGGAAAGACCAGTACTTTGTTTAGGCTTGGTTTGTAGGGAATTACAAACCTGCGCACATATATTCAAACGCACATAACTATGAACGCCATCAGCGTTTATCACAGGTTCGCGTTTAAAGTCTGTGTAGAGAGAATGGTGTCGTCTTAGCGCCCCCTAATTTAATAACAAATGATCGTTGCGACAGAAGCGAATCAATCAAAACTAAATTTAGCTGGAAAATAACTTTATTAAAGAACCGCTATAAAGCCAAAACAATCTCTGTTACCTTAAATTATACGTTTATCTCTGTAAAGCTGCTTTGAAACAATCTACATTGTTAAAAGCACTATATAAATGAAGATGACTTGACTTGACTATCTGCAGTCCTCCCTATGGGATGCCTCCACAGGTGAGGCAAACTATGTTAGAGACTCTGTTTAGGAAACAGACAGGTTGTTGGCAAGACTAGGTCATTAAATTAGACCAGGTCAGCCTCCCTGGTGGCATGTGGGGTTGACTTCATGTCCCCCTCAGAAAGTGACTAGACGGGACTCCTTTGGACCCCCTGGCTATATTCCCTTAACCCTCTGGGGACCAAGCTGTTTTTGGGGCCCTTGAGATGTTCTGACATGCTCTGACATTTGTGCTTTTTTCAGTTATTTATAAACATGTTAATGGCAAAGGTGTAAATTCACTCTATATAGCACAAACAGGCCTACCATAATATGCGAGCAACATGTATGTAGATGTTTGTATTTTTAAGAGAATAATGTTTATGCATGGTTATTTAAAAAAATAAAAATGAAAGTTGCTGAAATAAGACCACAAAACTCATACAAAATATGTGCCCACAAGACTTTTGACTAATGGATGTTTTCTCTTCGAGTTCTAGCTTCAAAATTATGTGAAAATAGTCTTGCTTTATCGTTCACAAAAAAAAAATACATTGATTTAAATGGTGTAAAACAGGTTTTGCTTGGAAAGCCAATATGCGAGGGGGAGGAGTAGTTTACACCTTAGTCCCACCCACTCTGCATAATGACTCTGCATAATTAGCCATTCATTCAGGTGTGACACTGACTGAGCCACAATGCAAGGACAAAATATATATTTTGAAGAAGACTTATATTGACCATTTAAGATTTTGCTTACATCTATCTTGTAAATATGTTTTGCTATTTTATTAAAAAGGTTACAATTACAACAATAATTACAATTTCAGCAATATTTCTGCAAAAAAGTACTCTTTCTTTGTAAAAAAAAAAAAAAGATTATAGGCCTACATTTTATCATATGTATTCATTAGTTTGAATATAGCCAACATTGGAACATCTTAGTCTATGACTTTATTTTTGACAAAATAGTATTTTATATATATGAGCAGAAAAGCTTATTTGATGTGACAGTATATTCTACAGTAAAAACTGTACCCAAATCTAGTCAACAAAATGTTGTCTTTCATACTTCGCCTGACTGTAACGTTGTTTTTATGAAATATTAGGGCATAGCCTATAAATGTTAATTTGCAGTTTAATACGTTGCTTATACAAATACATTTTATTTCAACATATTTCAGTCGATTTTTACTCATCTCAGTAGGCTATAGCAAAGCAGTTTATTCTTTCACACACAGACGCGCAATTCATATTTAGGCTAAACAGTCTTTACAAATATGTACCCTTCATTCATCTCACAGAAACGCGATTCATATTTAGGCTAAACAGTCCCCAGCTAGCAAAAATTGTGCGGGCCGAAAGCGGCTCGATTAAGGCTAAAACAATCGGCCGATCCTCGGCATGAATCTAGGTCCGATTGCTCTGCGAGCGCTCGGTTTTAACGCGGCCCGATTAAGGCTAAAGACACTCGGCCAAGCGCTCGGTTTTAACGCGGCCCGATTGCGGAACCCCGAGTGAGAGGACATAAGCTCGCCTCCAATCCCGTTCCTTATTTGGGCTTATTTTAACTTTGATTTCCATTCATATCAGGTTAATACTAAAATTGCTTAGCAGCCGTTATTTATGCAAGATAAACAGAAAGTAAAACAGCACAAGGAAGACAGGTTTCATGTTTAATGCATTTTTTATTAGACCACACTACAAAAATAGGATAAACACACTTTTTAATAACAGATTTGAATAGAATAGAAATAATAATCACAGCATTAATGTAGAATCAAGGAGTTCAAATACAACTTTCCATTATCAACATTTTTTACTTTGAAACATTTAATTCTGGCCCACTGCGTTTAGTTGTCTATGCACACACACTTTTTAATAACAGATTTGATTTGAATTGAAAAGAATAGAATATAAATAATATCACAGCATTAATGTAGAATCAAGGAGTTCAAATACCATTTTCCAATATCAACATTTTTAACTTTGAAACATTTAATTCTGTCCCACTGCGTTTGAGTTGTCTACGCACACACTTTTTAATAACAGATTTGAATTGAAACGAATAGAATAGAATAGAAATATCACAGCATTAATGTAGAATCAAGGAGTTCAAATACCATTTTCTAATATCAAAATTTTTAACTTTGAAACATTTAATTCTGGCCCACCGCGTTTTTGAGTTGTCTGCCTGTTCGCCCTCTGGCTTCGGCCAGCATCCCTATCAGAGGCTAGCCACAGCCACCTGGTGATGAGCAGCTCTGTTTCCTCTTCTGTAGAATCTTTGGTCAGGGCATTGCGGCGGACTGCATCTGAGAAAAACACAAGATAGAAGAGGGCAGCATGACCACGTGATGTTACTCAGCAACCACCAAAACTTCATTTGGATGCAGGGCTCTACACTTACATTTCTTTTTAATTTAAAAAGTTTAGGAGCACAGTCAAAAATTTAGGAGCACCTTCTGATCAATGACAAATTAACCTACCCATTAAAAGGCGATATTTAATCAAATTACTTGCAGGGGCTTTTTTTTTTTTTTTTAAGCGCATATTCTTAACTAAATCACAGCCTTTGTGATTTCATGATAGCACAATGCTATATTATGATTGTAAATGGTTTTAAATAGATCGCGTAGCCTTAGAAAACGGTGTAATAATGTTATTCATGGATTCTCGTCTGTGGAATGCGCCACTTCCGGTATTTTGCCGGTTACTCAACACGGGTAAATTGCAATTGAGTTTTTTTTTAAATCAAGTACTCGACTTTAATCGAGGAATCGTTACAGCCCTAGTTTCAATGGAGGGTGCACCCATAGAACCTGATCAGGTCAGTCGCACTGGTGCTCCTAAATACTTTGTCACTGTCACACCCAGTAAAAAAAAAAAAAAAGTCGCACTGTAGAGCCCTGGGATGTCACCACAGTGCAGTTATCCAGAACTGACACTCACCCAGAACCACACTTTTAATGAGTCTCGCCAGTGAAGTGTTCATTGCTCTTTTCAGGACCCAGCCCACAGTGTCTTTAAGAGTCATGCCTCCGACCATTCCAAGGAGAACAGTCTGAAACAAAGACATGTAACTCGTTAGTTATTTAAGGAATATAGCATGAGTGAGAGTGGGCACTGTCTTTTAGGAATGATCTGATTAATGCATAATTTAACTCACCAAATTCTTCTTCTCCTCTGGATTCTTTAATGTCTCCTCCAAACATTGTAGCTCCTAAATAGTTGAAAGTGGGAGGCCAAAATGTGTTGGGTCTAGCGTGAAGTCTGGAACTGCTGGAGATTTGTAGGAGCTGCATCAGGATGAGCAACTGCTGCTCTCTGATAGAATCAAGCTGGATAAGGATCTCCTTAGCAATTGCTGTAAGACACAAGAAAAAGCAGGCATAACAGATTAGTAGCAAAACATTGTATGTAGATATGTCAGAGTAAACCGAGAGAGATCACTTTGTAGAATTCCTACCTGTAGACACAGCCTCCTGAGAAGACTTGGTGTTGAGACTCCATGGTCTTCCATGGTGTTGTTTTCCATGGTTGTGTTGACATTTCTGCCTTTATAACTGAGGGGATTATAATCAGAGGAAGGTTAAGTTTAAAATAAAAATGTTGAATGTAATATATTTTTCTCCTGGTCCTTATTTTAAATAGGTCATAAAAAATATCAATATTATCGATATGACCGATATGAAACGCTTACATCATGATACAGTTTTCAGCCATATTGCCCAGCCCTAGGGTAGCTAATAAACTTTTCAAACCTGTCTGTACAGACCGCATTTAGCCAAAGGTAATGTTGATGTTAGCTATAAAGTGCGATTTCAGTTTGCGCCATAAAAGTACAACTAGAGGCCAATTCACACCGCAGACAAACGCCAGCAAACACCAACAAAAAAAGTCACCAACAAAAGTTGGCCGTTGTATTCAGAATGTTATGAAAAATAAGTGTCATGTTCACACTGCCCCAACAGACAGACACCGACAAACTCAAGCACCCACGGAAAAACGAGATATTCATTCATTTTAACCAATACAAGTAAAAGATTGCAGCTTTCAGACACAACTTTCTTCTCGTTTTATATTGTTAAATGTCGAGAGTGCATCTGTTACAGGCCCCTGTGCAAAAGGCCATTAAATGCACTTCACGACGTCATGTCACAGCATTCACAAAATGGCGGACGGTCTGCACATAGATCTTCACAACCCAGAACATTAATACACAAAATATTTGCAGCATGAACGAATGACAGGACTCGTGTGCATATTAAGTTGTTGTATCATACCTGTAAAAACAGGAGCGAACGTGTCAGCATAATCATAATCCCCAGCAACTGTGAGGTCGCCGGCGCAGCTGCTCCTCTAACGTTATAAGAGTCCTCAGTTCATTTTCATAATAAGAGTCCCGATCTCACTCAGCAACAGACATGACCCAGCTTTCAGCAGACCAAAGTCCCACATCATTCCTCTATTTACATAAGTAAAATAAATATTTTCTTACAGGATCAAAATGTGCACATACTTTAGGACAAAACGTGTTTGTTGGCGTTTGTCTGTGCGGTATGAATTGGCCTTAAGCCAGCTAACATTTGTTCCACTTTATTTTCTTCCACAGATCAAAGACTGTGCTCGTAAATATCATTCACGTAAATTGCATTCAATAAAAATGGTGTCTAGCCTAGCGACTAATTCTTTGCCAACTAGCAGAACGAAAATATGATCTGCTAGCGCAAAAACAGCGCAGCTACCGTTAGTCAACATTAGCTTCGTTCGCGCCATAAAAGTAGCATATTACCCCCATTTGCACTACTTTACTCAGACAAAAATTTGATATTGTTGTCCTAATCTTTCTTTTCGTTTCATCTACATTTCAATCAACATTTCAGCAACAGTTCGAAATATGTAGGTCGACGTAACTCGATTGAAACTATGCTCGGCATGAAATGTTGATGCTTTTTAAGGAAATTGAACACAAGACTTACCTCAAGTTCACTGTAATGACGCAGGATCGAAAAGGGATGATTTTAAGTCAGGCGTTGAGTTTTATCTCACCGAAAGTGAGACACGTCATGCGTGCTGACGCTTGCTGCAGCAACTGTTGAAATCGGCTTCATACTGGTAAACGCATCTGAGCCGAGCGCCCAGAGTTTAACCGTCACTGCTGGTAAACATTTGAAATAGCAAGTAAAATGAATTTGAGACTCAGTGTTGCTAACAAGACGTTGTGCATGTAGGCTACCCATCCCATCAACCCAAGTAAACACAGGATAGCTAACGTTACATCTTAAAAATTATGTTGGCCGGTAGAAACATATTTTGTCCGGCATTTTGTTTCTGTTACCCACCATTGGTAAACGAGCCAAAAGTTAACAAATAGATGCCTGCCTGCAGGTGGCAAAGTGACTTGGCCTTATTGCGGTTGCCACTACTCAGCCGATGCGCGACTGACTGCAATCACCGTGACTGTGCGAGTGATGTCAAGCGCCCATGCATGTTTAAAATACACGTAAAGAATCTTCATGACAACTAAATATTTTTGCTATGGTTATAAATATTAAAGAATGCTCTGTGCAAAATGACACTCGACGAGTATAACAAATACAGTCAGGAGTTTACGTCAATTTTAAAATAATTTTTATGTTAATTATTGCTACATTAAAACCATCCTTTATTTAACCTAAGCCGAGACATTTCCAGAAGTGGTCCAGATCATACAGAAGCTAGAGCCGAGTTACCAGTTACGGTGAACATGAATCGGCCCAGTGCTTTACAGCCGTAACAAAAATGCATGTGCCAGAGCGAGCTGCGGGCCACAATCGGCCCGGTTAACACACGCCGATGCCGAGTCTAATGCTGGGTACACACCAAAAGATTTTTGACATCTTATAAGATTTTCAAAATGTGACAGACCACAAACATGAGGACAAAAAATCCTAGATTTAAGCGTTTTGCTCCTATAGTGTGTGGTGTGCCATGATGTGACAAAGACAGCACACCACACACAAACAGATTTTCAACCAGGGTCTCGACTATGAACACAGGAAATCTCGCAAAATATCGTGAGACTTCAGAATAAGCATGACAGACAACATGCAGGAAGAAATTGCGATAGTGTTTGGAATGATTTTCACAGAAAATTCACGTGAAAAAACCATTGTACCTACCATTGTATATAACCTTTTATACAGAAATATATTCATTCTTTATTGTCTTTATTTATTCTTTATTGGATTTATTGTCTCTTTAGAAAAAGTTATTTAATCCCTCTATAGAACCTCACTGAACCCTTAACACTCAGCTTCTTCTTTTTTTTTTTTAAATCTTTTTTTTTTTTTTTTTTGATTTTAAGAATTACAGTCAGGGGGGTACAAAGAGTAAAGCCGATAAACAAACATAAAAAGACAAATACATAAACAGTGACAAACTTAAAAGTTAAACAAAAATTTGAAAATGTTTACAGATTGAAACGCACTTTGCAGCTTTCTTATTTTTCAAACCCAATTGTGTTTAGGTATTGTAAAATTTCTGCACTTAAAATGAAAAACAAAGGCTTGTTTCCTAGAAATTTACACTTATGAATACTAAATCTTAACATTAAGCTTCCTGCAAGTGTGTGTGTGTGTGTGTGTGAGAGAGAGAGAGAGAATGACCGTGTCTTCCATCCAGGCACGGCGCCAGGATTCCAGTTTTGGATGGGCCAGACCAATTGTGGGTGGGCCTTAAATTAAAAACGTTAAATAAAAAAAATAAAAAAACGTTATCCAATCACTGCTTGGATATATAAACTGCAAAACTATTGACTAATATAGCCTACTGTTATATTATCTGTGCGTATACATAATATAGATTTTAATAGCTTGATGCTCTTTAAATATTTTGTTGCATTGTTAAAAGTTTCGGTGCATAGGACAGACCTATTCGCGATCGCTCTCCATGGTTCTGACCAAAGAAGAGCGCTTTGGAATCTCCATTACGCATCATACGCATCATACTGGGCTGCATTTTCCGATAACATTGTCTCATAGCGCGCTACGAAGACTATTAAGGTATAACTTAACTAAAGGTATACTACCACTAAAGGTATATCATTGCTAGGCGTCTTCAGAGCTATCATCCACTCGCGAGGCAGAGGCGCTGGCGCCCTCCTAGCAACAGCGCTGTTTTTGGTAAAAAATGATTTTGACGACTTCATTAAGTTTTGTTTTATAGAAAACTCCTTTTAAAAGATTTTCGTTTTGTATAAATTGTATCTTAATTTTGATAAATGTTTTATCAATCAATTTTCCGTATTTAATAAATAAGAAGCATATACAAGCATATACAGCAGACAATGTAATAAGGCGCCGGCACGATCACTTGCATTGCACGTGAACTGGAGGGCGCCGAAACTCAGCTTGTGCCTCACAGATTTGAGAAATATGGGTTATCTATTACAGAAAGCTTGAAATGTCTACTTTTAAACGAAAATATTCAAACCAAAATAAATAGGCTAGGCCTACTCTCTGATTATGTAGCCTAATCCATGAAATGTGCATTTCTCTCTCGCATTGTCAACTTCATCTTTGCAGCGACACAGAAAACACCAGTTTATTCCTAAACAATTAAATGTCTCCTTGCTAATTTAGACACATTCATAATTACTTTAACCGGTTCTTTGTGGCAAGCTTTATGCGTGCGGTCATAACGCTTATTATCCTGTAGGATAGCAGCCTAAGTAATTAAATTAATATAAAGGGGCGATTTGTCCATGAATGGCTTAAATTAACAACTACTAGTCGACTAGAAAAAAAAAAAATTAGTCGGAGGCAGCCCTTATTCCACATATTTTCGAACCAGCAGGCCATTCTTGGTTGAGCGAGCGACGCTACGGAATGAGTGAGCGGAGCGGAATATTCAGAAATGCGCTCTCTACTCACGAGCTCTGATCGGAACAAACCCGAACCCCACTGTCTGCTGAACTTGCGCAGAAACATCCAAATAGACATAGCCAGCTTTTTTAAATTGTTTTTAAAACTAAACATTTAGACTATTTTAGTACAAATTATGAGCTTATTGACGATTTTTTATAATTCTTGACAAAATTTGAATATATTACGTTTTTTTTGTTGTTGTTTTTTTGGGTGGGCCTGTTGAAAAGTGGGTGGGCCCAGGCCCGTCAGGCCCACCCATGACGCCGTGCCTGCTTCCATCATCTCGCTTTCTGATTGGATATTGTTTTGTTCCACATGATGATCTCCAGAGCATCTGGGGGTTCCCCCCACACATCAGGATTTCTGATCTTAAATATTAAACATGTTTAATATTTACGATTCGCGATCGGAGCGGCTCCGACATTCTTCCGAGCAGGTTCGGACACTCTTAACACACCTCACACCAAGGGAAAATCTGATAAAATAATCTGTTAAACCATCAAGATAATCGGGACATAGCTAGGATTGTCGGAAGGGGGGAAATCGGCCCAAAATCAGCCCGATTATCTTTTGGTGTGTACCCAGCATGCCGCAGGCGCCGCGGGGCAGCCGAGCTCGGGCCGATTGCTATCTGGGTCTTTACAAATATGTACCCTTCGTTCATCTCACAGAAACGCGATTCATATTTAGGCTAAACAGTCTTTACAAATATGTACCCTTCGTTCATCTCACAGAAACGCGATTCATATTTAGGCTAAACAGTCTTTACAAATATGTACCCTTCATTCATCTCACAGAAACGCGATTCATATTTAGGCTAAACAGTCTTTACAAATATGTACCCTTCATTCATCTCACAGAAACGCGATTCATATTTAGGCTAAACAGTCTTTACAAATATGTACCCTTCATTCATCTCACAGAAACGCGATTCATATTATAGAAACGCGATTCATCTTTTTGTTTACATAGGCCTACAACGTTATTCCATAACGTTATTCCACATTAACACTTGAGAAAGGATAACTTAGCCTACCTCACTCCTCAGCGGGATCTGCTCCTCATATCAGCACGGAAGATTTTCTCCATAAGGTAGGCTATATTATGCCTCTTTGTTTACAGCTGATGTGGGGGCGTTTCACAGACTGAAATGGTTCTCAGAATTTGCGTTTGAATAGCACGCGCTCTCAGGGGAGTGGTCAAATTACTTTTGAATGGCTCGTAATGAGCTCGACTGGAGTCGCTCTCTTTTTATACAGATTACAGAAGCTGATAATATTTGTTTTTTATATAAATTACTTCATTTAAAAGCTGCGATCTCAAGCTTTATGCCCGTGGGTCTGTTTGCCTGTTTGACTGAATTTTCGCGGAGTTATAGATCATTTTCGAACGCGTTTCAAATGGGAGTTTACTGAGAGAGAAGGCAGAAATAGCATCATGTTAGTTTTTCTTTATTTGTCAAAAAGCAAAGCACTTTATTTTTATTGTGAGTATAGCCTACAGAAAAAAAATAGAAACTGAACAGGATCGATTGATGTATTACACGAAAATGAAAGATCAAAATTAACAGAGCATTTTGTGTTTATTTTTCATTGCTAAAAAAAAAAACGAGCAAAACGCACGAGCGCGTTTTTGGTCCCCAGAGGGTTAAAGGAACCCCTTACACGGAAGTTGTTGGTTCCAAAGCCTTTGAGCAGCCTTGTTAGGCCTTCAATGTATCGGAGGCCTCTTTGAGGATTATAGCTTGGGCAGTGGCCGTAGGGAATACTGTTACTGACAGCCTGTATGTGACCCGAAGGGGGAGTGTTTTTGGTATTTCAGTGAAACTGCCGTTTTTTGACGTATTTTTGTCACAGCCATAATTTGGCATGCACTCCCCTCAGCATGGCAGCATAGGTAGATCGTTCCCCTTAGTGTTCTGACGCAGTGCGAGTTCCCTTTCGAAAGGGAACATCTCAGGTTACGACTGTAACCTATGTTGCCTGAGAACAGGGAACGAGACACTGCAGCTGCGTCCCAAATCAAAGGGCGCATCTGAAGCGTTCAGACCGGTCTAGCCTACGAAGGATTGTTCTTGTCGCCTGGCAACTGTGACAGCTAACGATGACGAGCGGAAGAAATACTGGACTTTTTTATATTCAATTGGGTTTTATATTCAAAAAGGGCTACACGGAAAATACATGACCCGGCAGCGCCGGGGCTGAAACATCCTCACCATGTCCTCCAGTAAAATATAAAATATAAAAATGACAATAGCCAATTCTGGCTCCATAGCTGTTTACTCAATTATATCAAATGAATTATCAGGATGGCAGCAATCCTCTCGCACCATTGCTTGGCGCCAGGAACGGTGATCAGAAACACCTGGTTGCGCAATTAGGAAATCCTACGAAGGCTACATGGTGCGTCCTTCGAAGGACGCATAGGCTGCATCCTTGAAGTCTGCAGTCCTTCGAAGGATGCAGCCTTCACATTGGGACACAGCTAGTGTCTTTTCGCCATGCCTCGGGGATGCCTGCTGAACAGTCCCTTCAGACGATAAGTTGTTGACATGTTCTCCAGGCTCCCCTTATATACTTCCGGGTCGCACTAGTGATGATGTCATAGGCTGTCGCCGGCCAATAGGATTGCCATGATTAGATAAGCGTTTCAGACACCGGTTCACGTGGAGGCGTTCCCCATAGCTTTCTGACGCAGTGTCTCGTTCCCTGTTCTCAGGGAACATAGGTTACAGTCGTAACCTGAGACGTTATATGTGTTTGCGCACATGATATCAGGAAGCAACGTAATACGCACCTGTCGACAGGAGGGTGACGGCGATGTGCAAATCGAGTTACCCCTCCCACTTCTGCTAGTTTTACTGAAATATCTTATCCTGTGCAAATTAATCTTACAGACATCTTGTGGTACAAAATTGCCTTGCCTTGCCTTGCCTTGCCTTGTAAAGTTAATCGCGGTCGAATAGGGCTTATGCCACACAAAATGAGTGTGGGTGAGAAAACATTATGCTTGGTACGTTTTTCATTCAAACTTGGGTCTTTAGCCGACAGTTTAAATACCGTCTGGCTAGCACACTTCCTATAATGTATACGCATTAAATCATTAGGCAAAGAGTAGGTGTTTTTTTTGTGGCTGTTCGAACACATTCAACCACACAAAAAGCTACACTATGAAAGCAATCCGGTTGAATGCGTTTTCGACTACCTCTGGAAGTGGTCGAAAGTGGACAAGCTCAAATTGTTTTAAACCCTGTATTTAGTGTTGTAGCGTTTATACGCCCACGTATAAATATTATTAATTATTGTTCATAACGGAATATGACCAATAATTAATATTTTAATTATTTTTAATTATTTTCAGAATTTACTGTAGCAGAATCAATAGTATGATCATTTTATCAGTTCATCCAATGAACAGAAAGCATAAACAAGTATTAACTCTAATATCTTCCTGGCCAAGAAAGAATTAATCCCCAGCTAACAATAAATTACGAAGTAAATTAAGGGTAAAAGCATAGGTAACTTAAATCGAAGTTCAAGACAATAAATCTGATAAGCACACACGAGTAATCTCTTTTAACTACAAACAATACTTTATTGATTATATAGGCTACTAACACATAAAGCTAATATCTAACACAAACACACGCACACACACACATACACATTCATACGCGTTGCAGAAAGGGATAGAGTGAGGAAAGAGTGGGTTTAAGAGTGAAAGGATGAAATCTCACGATTCCATATACACTTAGACATGACCTGAACGAACCATCAATCATTAATTTAACCCTTCTATCGTTTTAGGCAGGTTATTAAAGTTATATAAATACACCAGTTAAGATTTTAGCCTGCATGGAGGTACTTGCTTGTCTTCTGCGTTCCTTTTGGAATTCCCTTTGTAGCGTAAGAAGGGGGATTCCCTTGGTTCGTCCGTCGGCTGGCCTCCTCGTGCTTGGATAAATGTCTGTGGCGTTCCAGTCACGTGGTGTGCTGGAGCTGCTGAATGAAAAGTCTCTGAAGTTGAAAGTGTTCGTTTGCAGCCGTGAATCGTTGTCCGAAGCTTTGCCGCAAAACTTAACTTATAACCGAGACTTTCAATCGGAAAGGGAAAATAATACAAAGAAAGAAATGAAATGAGATATGGAGAGTAGTTAGATGACTGGAAATGAATCTAACCCATCTGATGTTAATTTGGGTTGGTCTGCTCTTCAGTTACATGGTTACAAGTCTTGCTTTAGATCTTCATCTTTTTCTGCATTTGTTGAGAGTTCTTCTTCAGAGCGAGAACCGATAGAGAGCTTCGAGAGCAGAGAGAGAGCGGGCTTTGTTTTTGGGTCTAAGGTTTTAAACTAAAATTTTGTCCAACCTCCAGGATGAGTTCTGGCCAATTAGACACTGGCTGAATTTAGGAGGTGACGTTCTTTTCAGTTCTGATCGTAAATCATGCTTATCTGTGCTCTCCTTACTAACAGAGAGAACAGGGGCCACAGTTTAGACATGATTTCTAATTAAAAGAAGATCAAAACATATTACACCGATATCATTCAAGCCATCTTGCTAGTTGTGTTCGTAAGATAGCATTGATATGAAACAGTACACACTTTCATTCATTCACTCCTTCTAATAGTTAATATAATAACTATTACCTGAATTAAATGGGATCAAAACATATTATCTTATATGCATATAAGTGGTGGAAACAACCCAGGATTAGGTAGTTGCATGATTGTTTGATCATGAGTCCATTGAAAATTGTTCTTGAATGATTTTATGTATAGTTATTGATAAGAATCAGTTCTCTGGTGAAGAGACAGAACTCTGTTTGTTCAGAGGTCTTAAGGAGGAGGTGTTCAGGAATGTTGTCGGGGGTTTCAGTAACATCTGCTGGTGTCGATTCTTCTTTTAAAGGGTCTTTTGCAGACTCTCTGGCACCGGGATGGGTGACTTATGGCTCTGGTCTTGGTGATTTGACTCTGGAATGTGCGGACACTGTCTTTATCTTAACCAGTCCGTAGTAGGCCACAAAGCTAGCCATTGACCAGTTATGTGTTAGTGCCGGGGGCTCCTTCAATTAGTCAGACCGGTGATGATCATGAGACGTTCTGAACAAATCTTCCCCCCTCAGTCATCGAGAAGTAGAGAATTTGAATTAATATTCAAAAAGAAGATTAGTTGGTGGTTGCTTTCTACCCATTGTCGCTACAGTGTCGTCCACTTGTGATCGGACTGACCAGACCACATCTTAATACCAGGTGTAAACAGGGCCTTAGAAAACAAAATATTCTGTGTTGAAACGCCTTAAGGCGAGGCACGGCAGGCAAAAACATCGTTTTTTTTTTACTGGTCAATTTTGAGATTTTTGGATATTTGTCTTCAATAACATGTCTTCTTTCAGACTTGTGGTGAAAAAAAGTCTGAAATACACATTTAGGTCTTTATTTTATTACACTTTGTCTGTTTGCGTCTGTAGATTTCTCATAAATTCAACAAAAGTTTGCGTTCTTAATCATCCCGCTGCTCCACGATCTCTGCCTGCACACTGTCATCACATGCACCGCTGGAAAGCTCTCTCTCTCCTGTACAATGCTGTCGGATCCAAATATGGTCATTTCCTTTTTATCAGCAACCAATCGTGAAAGTAAAAGGGCTGAATGCGCAATCTCATTGGCTGATGATAAATCTTTAAAGCCCGTTTTCTCAAAATGACTTTTCTCTCATACTCCAAGTCTGAAATCTCCACTTCAGTAGCACCTATATACACCAAACTGTCCAGTCTTGTACCTAGTTATATTATGAAGACATTTACAGAGGGATTTGTAAATATATTATTCCTAGCCTGATTTATATAACATTTTATTCCAAAAAACATGACGACAATATATTTTTTTAAGGCTATTGACAGTATTACAGGATAACAAAAGTAGATATCCATAAATCCCTCTGTAATTTGTTTCCCATCTAATATGTGAACACAATGAAAAAAATATTTTTAACCTTGCTTTATCCAATACTCAGATTTCGTTTTTTTTTATATATATATGCAAATTAGCGCATGTTTAATTAGATATTAAAAGTTTTTACAGAAAACTTGTAATACATTTTTTTTCTCATCTTAATATAGGTAATCAACTGGGAAAGTTTCATGGTGATATCTGCTAGTTAAAAATTTTACCCTATTCACCTGTAGTGTCTCGCTTAACTAAACTTCTCTAACTATCAAAAACAAAACATACAGGGGGTGGAACAGTAAATGCTTACATACTTACCTGCTCACTCCTTCCCAGCCTTACACATAAAACAAAAATTGACTATACTTGAGAAAAGACATGAACAATGCAAATCAGTCTAAACTGTACACTCAGAGGCTGCGTTCACACTGCAGGGCTTAATGCTCAATTCCGATTTTTTTGCAAGGCCGTTCACATTTCCAATTGACCTATGGCTAAGCCACGCCCCCTCCACTCGCTCGGACAAACAGTCAACATTCGGTAACAGGCGCTATGGCAGCTGTCACAGTAGAAGACATTTCACAGGAGGCAATTGATGATTTTTGGAGACAGAAAGATTATATACCATCTCGAAGTCACCAAAAGGGCATTAACTATGCATTGGAGGGTTATATTAATAATTGTATTGACGAATGAAAACTGACTAACTGCAATGCATTTCAATGGACGTGGAAGCAGAGAATGTCCGAGTGTATTGGGCAGGGCTCCAGACTAACTTTTTTCACCTCCGTCCTGGAACCGTCCTGAAAAACGATTTGAACCGTCCTAAAGTGAATGTCAACCGTCCCAAAATAAACATGTTGTTTCTGTACTTTGTTATTATCATCTATAGTTGTTAGCTGTTAGTCACATAATAAAAACACCATTAAAATGTTTATGATATATATTATTATATTTATTTAGCTCCATTCAAAGTAGTTATCTGTAAACAGGTAAAAAACAGATTTAATAAAAAATAACAGGAGTTAAATGCTTTTTTGTATTCATGCAGAACAAATATTTTTTTTTCCTTTTTCTTTTTTTACATATACGAAAATTAAGATAAAAATACATACAGCTCAAAACGTTTTTGAGTTGGTTGGATTAAAAAAATAACAAATAAATACTGGTGACTAGCCTACATATCTCAAAAATATCATCATTCTTTATTCTTTCAAGCAGCAGACATACTTATTTGTATGAATTAAATATAATGAATCATTATTAAAGCTATTAACGAGCAGTGAATGCTTTTCTCTTTTTCTTTTGTTGCTTGATCAATATTAAGGACACAGACCGCATTATTAGGTTTATTACCCACTGTCACTTTAAGACATCGGATCATGTCCAATGACATGCGGATCCAATTGCACTGATGCACATCCGATACACTCAAAACTGTTTAAGACATAACCAACATAGTTTACGTGAATACTCTCCAAAACGGACATTTCGACATAATGTTGTGTGTATTTGTCCATTCAGACACGAAAGAGAGCTCAATTCAGTACTCGCGCGCTGTATAACTTAGGTGTCTATGTGCATGGCTGCACGCTTCGGGTCGGGTGTGTGCGCACAGAAAACCGTACCGAATAGAGCTCTTTTTTTGCGTCGTCACTCTTATTCAGATCTATATCTGTCTGCTCTACTCATTCTCCCAGACGTTTACATTTTTTAACGTTTTATGAGACATGCAGCGCATGTCAACCCGTGTGCCGCTGGGTAGATCAGCACGTTACAGTACAAATGTGCGCATCTACCACAAACGCAGGACATCAGTTCTGACTGGATCGCTTCCCAAATCGTCACTATCTAACATTTTTGTCTAGTTTTTATTCGTTGACGAAAATGTCAATAGATTTTCGTCATGGTTTTTGTCATTAAAAACTAGTTTTTATTTAGTTATCGTCTCGTTTTTGTCTGTGAAAATAAGCCATGTGATAGATGTACCGCGAAACAAGTCTCCGGGTGAGTAGCCGGCCAGTGATAGTAACTATAGTAACAGCATGAGAAGACGCGCTCCGTTGTAGTCAGCGCTTGGTCAGTTAGTATTTAAATTTTCTAAGTAAGATTACCCTAATAGTAATAAATGAACACACATACAAAAATGTCTTTCGTCCTGTAGGCGTCCTGGAGAATATTTCTGTTCGTCCTAAACACATTTTCTGCCGTCCCCAGGACGATAGGACGCCGTTAGTCTCGAGCCCTGGTATTGGGTTAGCTATGCGCACTGTGATTGGCTCATCGCGTTTGGGGATGTGGCTTAGCCATAGGTCAATTAAATGTGACCTTTTGTGATCTCCTGTGTGAACGTGAAATGACCCAGAAGTGACCCGCATGCGCAAAAGAGTACTCAACGGTCAACGACGTCACTTGTTGTTTGCGGAAGTAGCTAAACTTCAACTGTGATTCACTCACTCACACACACACACACAACACACGAGCGCGCGCAGCGACCGTTACACAAGAGCCAGACAGCAGCCGCTGACCTAATATCAGCACAAATAAGTTAACATAACGTTAGTCTACTCTTATTCACATTGGATATATAATGATGGTGGCTGTGGGCTTTTATTTATTTTTTTAATTAACGGGCTCGTCGAGGTCGACCCGTTCGGCAGATTTACCTCAGCTCGACGAATATGCAGTCCGTTTTCAAACCTATGTTTCAAACCGACGACTACTTCAACGCAGACTTATGACGTTTGTCGCGTATCAATGACGTGCGGGTCGGATACATGCGACCTGGCCGTTCAGACTGAAGTCGCATTTCAAAAGATCGGATACGTATCGGATTTGGACCAATTACCCAAGTGGCCTGGGTCGCATTTGAAAAGATCGGATCTGTGTCGTTCAGACTGTCATGAAAAGATCAGACACAGGTCGCATAGGGGCAAAAAAATCGGAATTGGGTCGTTTCAGCCTGCAGTGTGAACGTAGCCAGAGTCACAACTTACAGTATTTAACAACTTGTGAACAAAGTGTACTTATATATAAGTAAAAGGGATAGTTATTCCAAACCTGTATGAAATTCAATATCTTCTTTTGGTTGAAATAATATATCAAGACTTCAGATGCAAAAGCTTCTAAGT
Source organism: Rutilus rutilus (assembly GCF_951802725.1). Lineage (NCBI taxonomy): Eukaryota > Metazoa > Chordata > Actinopteri > Cypriniformes > Leuciscidae > Rutilus > Rutilus rutilus. The sequence goes on along the minus strand of NC_140210.1, from coordinate 29,327,442 downwards.
GCCATCTGAAATTTTCTTCTAAAATGAGCATTTTTTTCAAGCTTGTATGTTTAAGGTCAGTAATTAATAGGTCATTTTCATTGCCATTAAAGTGAAATAACTGAACATAAACATACAAGCTTGATAAAAATGATCATTCTAGAAGAAAATTACAGATGGCACTTAGAGGCTTATTTATGCTGCCCTACTAAGGCAAAAGACCTTAACTCGCCAGAGTGTTAAACTTAGAAAAATGACTTTAAAGTTATCTTAATGTCCTGACAATTGAGTTATAGGTATAATATTGTAATTTTCACATGTTGTAGTGTATACCTGTATTAACCTATCTACAAAAAAAAATTGAACTCAAATTTGACCTTTGACCCTTTTTCGGAAGTTACTGTATTCTGCCTTAGCATTGCCCACAAAATGACAATCGGTCATACCAAGGCAAAAGACCTTAACTTCTATTTTATAGCACAATGTTATGATAACACTTTAAATGTAACCAATATTAACCCTTTTGGACTCACTATGATAAAAATGGCTTCACATGTATCAAGAAGTTAAAGTAGTGAGAATAGTTGGAAAAGTATGAATGGTTTTACTTAACATGAATTTCATAAAACAAAGTTGATTAACATCACTAAAGTATAAAAGATGTGGAACATGTAAAGTTTTTTTTAAAAACTGATTCTAAAACTGATTCTAAAACTGAAGTGTGTGTGTGTGTGTGTGTGTGTGTGTGTGTGTTTAAAGATCAGAGCTGTGTGAGTCTGCAGAAGGGCATGAGGCCTGATTGTTCCCCTCCCTATTCTTCATCATCAAAGTAATTTCGCACAGTTAGTGACCTCCAGAAAAAGCTCCTGGTAGCTGGCATCAGGGGAACAAGTTTCTGCAAAATCCCCTTCTTCTTAATCTCCTCAACACCCAGGTCCTGAGATCTCAAGGTAAAGGGTATGCAGGTGCTGAACTTCTTTTGTAGGAAGTCCACCTCCATGAACTCTTCTGCTGTTTGAACTCTTCTGCTGTATGTGATGTCTTGACCCACATGGACCTTGACCCACGTCGCAGTTGGATCACTTTCAGGTCCGCCAGTCGGGGCATTTTCTTCAGCTTTGCCATGGAATGGCAAATGGTTTTTGAGTTCCATGACCTCCATCTTCTTAGAATTTGAGTTTTTGACAATTGAAACAAAATCCTCAAAATCATACACCACTCCTCCTGGTCTGCGTCTCATCTCTTGTTCCACGCCATGATGCACACTGTCAGCACTCATGAAAGTGTGACCAGGCTCAAAGAATTTTAGGGTGACATCTTCAGTTGCTACAAGATTGGAGTTGACCAAGGACACAAGAGATGAAAGAAGGCACCAGTTCTTGTTTTGGGCACTGCAGTTGTCAACCCAGTAGATTATATGTTTGCAGTCCCTCTCTTTTTCTAGTGCCACCACATATGCAGATGTGATCTCCTTTGCACTCCGCCCTGCAATTCCTTCGTGCCAAACAACAGAGATGTTTTTCTTTTTGTTGGTCTTCCCTCCCACAGATGCAAATGTCTCGTGGTAAACACAGATGCGCCTGGTGAAGAGCGCAGATTTCACACCAGGCATTCTAGGAAGCATTATCACTTTCTGCAGGTCTACACTTCTGACTGTCATAGCCACACTGGTGGCCTCTCTCCAAGTAGTCAGCAAACATCAGCTTGATGCTGATGTCACTGGGGAGATACTGGCGGCAGGGTGCATGCTCCCTCCTGTAGTGGCTGACAGTTGGATTAAAAGACTCAATAGCCGCTTTCCGACCAAGTAGTTACAGGAACTTAGTTCTAGGAACTGTCCACTTCTAAACAGTTCTAAGAACTACTCTCCCCCAAACTCAGTTTTGCTGTTTGCGTTCGCACTGGCCAAGCGGCCATAGGAACTGGTAGGAGGGGTAAGGGAGTGACGCAAGCACGGTGACTTTTATTTTGACGGCGCGACGGACCTTTATTTTGGCGGCGCTGAGAACGCCAGAGCAAACAATGCTCGCATTCTCTGTGTTTATTAGTTAGCGATCTGTCTAACAGTACTGTTTAATATGTTATTAGATAGAACTGTTATAGAAAGTAAACAGTATATTAAAAAAAGGTTATTAGCCTATGCCGTGTGGTTGATGTCCAGTGTTGCTAGCTGGGCAGATAAACATAATCATGTTTGGCTTGGTCCCCTCAAAGTTGCGTTGGATTTTCTCTTCAGCATAAAGGTTTAGAGGCCCATCTATCACTGTTTTCCATGTTTGTATAGTTAGTTTCTGGAGTAAATATATAGGCTATAATCTGTGTGTTTACATTCTAACATTAGCTGTTTTAAAAATGGCGGGTGCTGGTGCTCCGCGTGCGTTCGGTCAATCAGCGTACACTAACATCACGGGTAGTTCCTATAGTGCTGGTTTAGACCCTACTCTGAAGTAGGACCTAAATTAGTTCCTCCAAATGGAGTTCCTAGAACTAAAATTGTTCCTAGTTCCTGCGGTGCGAACACGCCGACATCCGGGTACTTTAGCCAATAGTTCTAGGAACTGTGAAAAGGTTCCTCCGGTCGGAAAGCGGCTTATATGAGCATATAAGGGTTCCAGGTTGAGCTTGTTTGCAGGCTCATGTCTCCCTCTCTGGTCAGCAGGTGGGGCTAGGGCTGATGTTAGTTCTTTGCCCATCACTGACAGGACTATGCTATCATTAGTTGGATGATAGCCTAGTGTAGAAAGAAAGAGGAGTTTGCATACCTGCTGTGGGTTTCCGCCTGCATCTTTCAGCCTATAGATGAAAGACCTGCTTCGCCTACTTGGATTTGCACAGACCTTTGCCCTTGTGACCTGGCTGACACAATTAAATACAAAGGCTCTCTTTTTTTGGTATGTAATGTCCCAGAAATCCCGCCATATCTTCCTTCGGTGGTCCTCTGAAAATTTGGCAGAGCATTGCCGCCGACACTTGATTCCACATGGGGCCCTTAATGGTGGTCTACTGATGGGCTCTGGAAGAGGAGCAGGAGTTGATGTTGCTGTGGCCTCACAGCTTGGGACAAGCTCCTGGACAGACAAGGGTTGAGGGGTTGTCATCTCTGGGACTGAGGCTGGTACAGCGGGTATAAGTTGTGGGTCTGGTACATAGACGTGGATAAGCTCAGGGAGTGACATGGAGGGCTCAGCAGTCACAGAAATGAGGGCAGACAGTGCATCGAGGGAAGGCCCTGGTGCCATCAATGAGAGTGGAAGGGAGTCTTCAAAAACTGCTGTGGCATCTGGTGTGCTGGTCATGAAAATGTAATCTGCTCCATATAAGAGATCATCACTAATATCTAGACAGCTATTCAAAATGGTCCACTCAAGTTTTGCAGGAGGCATGCATGAACTGTCCACTCTAGTTTTGCAGGGAACATGCTGCGGAATGTCCCCAGAAGTAGGTGTAACAGAAACTGAAATTAATAAAAGAGTATTAATTAGAAACAAGCAGCTAATTAATATTACATACAGGAGGATGTCTATCCCCCTTTAAGAAGCACCCACTATAGCCAGTTGGACAAAAAAAAACGTACATTTAATTATCTATATACTATGGGTGGAATGGTACACAGAAGTCATGGTTCGGTTCATACCTCGGTTCAGACATCACGGTTCGGTACGAAATCGGTACAATGGTGGGAAAAGCAAAACTAAATGCAGAAGGCATTTTTTTATTATTATTGTGCATGTCTCAGGCTGTACCACCAAAGGAAAATAAATGTCTTAAGCCTTGTATTTTTTAAATAAGTTTTATCAATAAAGTAAAGTCATAGAACCAGTTTATTTGTAGTGCATTGACAATAGTTTTATATAATTAGTTTATTAATGAAATGAATAAAAAGACAAAAAGACCTTGAGATGTTTGGTAATTGTACCTGAATGAATTTAAAATTAATTTGCTATATTTCAGATCAATATACTTGTTTTCCTTAAAATTTTAATTAACACTAACTTTATTCTCATCTGAATTATAAATAATTAATTTCTGTATAAAATAGTACTACCATTCTTTTTTAGTTAATGTAGAATGTGTAACTTAAAAATAAACAGAAATGAAAACCAATGCACAATGCTGTGTTTTATTGCGAGTGTACACAAATATAAGTACACACTTTGCAGTTTGAATGATGAACAAAATGACCAAGTATGTTTTTATGTTTCCACTGTTCTATCGCGCCTGCGCCTTTCTCTCTCTCTCTCACGCACGCACGCACACACACACACACACACACAACATATTCCAGCATTGCAATCTTGACATCGCAGAGCTTCAGAGCTAAGGCGGGGCTACAGATTAGGTGTCCCTAAAGAACCCGCGTATCTGTACTCTAAACTCTAGGATTGCATAGATCCCAGCCTGTAACAACCTGGGAGTTTTGACTAGCCAGTAGCAAGTTTTAAAAACTCGTGGTGGATGTAATGGATTTGCTTTCTCGTCGGTAGTTTGACATGGATTTTAACCAGGGTTCAACAAAAGGTAGGCTCTCTAAATTATTCCTGCTGCTGGTGTATAATGGGTGTGTCGTTGCGGCTCCAACCAACCAACTCGCGTAGTTTTCAGTCAGTGGACTGTCATTGGCAGGCGAGAGCTAGCCTATGAGATGCATATTTTATTTCAGTTGTACATGTAGCCTTGTATTACGGGCTGTGAATTAAGATATCCTACAAGCCTGCTCTATGCAGCGCTTGTTACTGGATAAGTTGTTGATTATGGCTCGAAAAGTGTTTGTGTCTAGTTTGTGAAGTAGCATCGCTAGCTAAAGGCTGCTGCTAGCTATTACTGGATTTTAAAGATTATATATTTTTTTATGCACCAGTCTGTCATTCTTACCTTGATCTTGGTGTTTACGTTTCAAAGACATCTCCACCATCATTTTCCCCCGAGAGTATGCCATTCTTCAAACCTAGATGTCAATAATCTAACAAAAGCAATCACTGTGAAAAATGTACGTGTCGTGTGTGTCTGAGGTGATTTAATTGCTACATCATAACCCCGTAACTCCAGCGCGGCAATACTTTGATGGTCGGTTAGAACAAGGCAGAGTGCCGTAACTTCACGGCAGCGCACCCGTAACTTCATTCGAGTGTTCAGGAGCAGCGAGAAACGAAGGCATAAAGCCGTAACTGACGTTACGGCCTTCTACCATAGTTTCCCCTTGGCTTTTTGAAGTTACGGCAAAAACATAATCTTATTTCCCCCAAAAAACAATCGAACTGAAACTTGATGTTTGTCTATATGATAAAACTTATGTTTATTGTCCTAAAAATTACAATAACTAATTTTCGCCAAAAATTGAAGTTACGACCTTTTGCCTTAGTGCGGCAGTATGCATCTGAAGTATATCTTTTTTGGATTGAAATTTGAGGTCAAAATACTGCCAAATGAGTCAAATCTGGCATGAAAAAGCGAGAGTGTGAACTATATAACTACAGTATCTACCAGTGAATCTTCTGACCTATTGAGCAGTTTTAAATGGAAACCTGTGCAGCTAGTCACACTCATTTTCACGGCCAAGGCTCAATATCTCCCAGAGAAGCTGGGTTTATATAACTCTACTTTATGAGACACTAGATCTTGACAGTTGCCTAACCATGAGACACATCTGCTTCGGGCCACAGCCAAGTCGTGACAGGAGGAAAGAAGGTGACCCTGACAAGCTAGTGAAAGGGCTTAGTCATTGACACACATTCACACATACACAGTTACTTGAGTGTACTGTATGGAGACTGAGATGATGCATCACCGGTGAAATTTACCACTGTTATAAAGGAAGGTGTTTACAAATGCAGAAGTTTTACATGCACTTCACTTTGCATGCTACATTTACATGCCTCAGTACATGCATAAATATTTACTATGTTTGGATGGTCTTTATTTTGGCTATAAAGTGTGGTTAGAGAGTTACAACTGAGGCAGTAGTAAAACATTAGTACCCTTAGGATTTTCACAGGATGTAAAAAAAAAAGAAAAAAAAAGGTGTTTTAGTAATAAAATCATAAAAAATATGATGTTTAATGGTTCTAGCTTTTATGTTAGTGAAACTAAATTAAACTATTTATTTTTAGTTTACATTTCAAACCACATAACAATTAACTTAGCCCTTGGCTGAATAATTGCTTTTAACTTTTTATTTATTTAATTGTTTTTATTTTATCATTGTACACTTCATTTAGTCAGTATTTAAAATGAAGTAGTGTGTATTTGTTTTTTACACTTTTCAAAAATCGACAATCTAAACTGTCAGGTAATACCTCTAATGGCCATTTTAAAGCAGAATAAGTCATGTGAAGAAAACGTTTCAGGTTACGTATGTAACCCTGGTTCCCTGAGAGGGAACGAGACGCTGCGTCGAGACGCGGTGGGATGCGTCGTGAAGCACGTGTATAATCAGTCCAATAGAAAGACGAGACGTCATAGGCGGGTGACGTCATCGACCAGGAAGTTATAAAGCACCCCTGAGACAGACCGCGACAGCTTCTGAAAGCCGAAGCAAGTCGATCACAGGGAGTATGGCAAGGCGACGCAGCGTCTCGTTCCCTCTCAGGGAACCAGGGTTACATACGTAACCTGAGACGTTCCCTTTCAAGGGAACTCGAGCTGCGTCGAGACGCGGTTGGAACCCTATACCCACTACGCCATATGACAAATGCCTGTTCTGTATGAAGACCATGTGCACACTAGGAAACAAGCACCCTAGGCCCTGGAGTGGAGCCTAGGTCCAAGTCATAAAATCTGACAAATGTAAGCGGTGAGGACCAGCCTGCCGCATTACAGATGTCATAGAGTGAATAATCCTGATAATAAAGCCTTAGAGGCAGCCATACTCCTGGTAGAATGGGCCGGGACAGCCAAAGGTGAAGGCTGTCCGGCCGCTGGAGGACAGAAGGCCTGCAGCACAAATGACCCACAAATTTAATAGGGACCTATGAATACAACCCGGCAAGGGGTGAGGAAAGACTATCACCATACCAGGTGCAAATCCAAGTACGTGCAGGCCTCAGCCTCATGTACCACGGAGAAGATGAAATAAGGATCTCTCATCAGAGATAACCCAGCAAAGAAACATTCATTGCAGAAATCAAGTACTGTACCATAGGGCAGATAGCAAGATTCAGAAAGCGTTCTCCACACCAGGCAGAGAACAGTTTCCATTTCAACGCATATTCAATGAGTCTTCTCGTGGAGGGAGCTCTAGACTGGAGTATGGTCTCCACGACCTCAGTCGAGAGACCTGAATCTATGAGCTGGGCACCCTCAGAGACCGAGCCCACAGTATCCATAACTCCAGATGAGAGTAACTCCCGGGAGCAAAGATATTGGGAAATGCGTACAGGTGTAGCCTCAACCACACCTAATACGTTGCATCCAGTTCAAGCAGAGCTGGATGTGTCAGGGAGAACCACATAGGGCAATGCATTGTATAAACGATGCGAAAGGTAGACTTGAGTTTTGAGCGAAGTTCTCCTAAAGGAGCTCCACCACCTCGGGGTGAAGTCTCCATTCCTCGGGCCTCAGCCCCTGCCTCAACAGGATATCTGCTCTGATATACGAAACCATCAGTGTGTTGTCCGGAAGGACAAGCACATGGTGACCTCTCGGGTCTGACAGGAAGTATTGAGATTCTGGGAATACCACCATCACTTCTAGCCAATCATGTGCCAAAAGGAAGATGGTCCTGCCAAAGACCCTTCGCCGAGCGACCACTCATGATCACCCCCCACTTGTGAGGGAAGTATCCGTCGATAGCATTATGCGTCGACAAGAAGCCCCCAACACTGGGCCTGGGCGAGGAACCAAGGTTCTTCCACATGACCGAGGCACGTGGGCATAGCCGCGTGACCATGATCATGCGAAAACGGATTTCCCCCGGAGAAAACCCCTTTGTCCTGAGCCACCACTGCAGGGGTCTCACGTACAGAAGGCCAAAAGTAATTACATTGGACGCAGCTGCCATGAGACCCAACAGTCTGAAACTGTTCCACAGTGAGTGACTGGCCAAGTTTTACCCCATCTACGGCGAAGCCGCAACCCCAACATCTTTAAATGAGACAGAACGACATCTCGATGCCGAACTGCCATCTGCTCAGATTGAGCTAGGATCAACCAATCGTCGATAAAGTATAATACGCGAATGCCCTGGAGTCTCAGAGGAGCCAGAGCTGCATCCACGCATATTGTAAAGGTGCGGGGTGATAAAAAAGGCAGAATGGAAGAACCCGATACTGGTATGCTTCGCCCCCGAAAGCAAACCTCAGGAACCTCCTGTGATGAGGATGGATAGATAAGTAAGCGTCCTTCAAGTCTATTGTGACAAACCAGTCCTCGGACTGAATCTGTGACACAATCATTTTAGCGTAAGCATACTTTGAACTTGAGATTCTGAAACCTGCCGTTTAATTGACGCAGGTCTAGAATAGGACGCAACCCCTCATCCTCTTTCGGAACAATGAAGTAACGGCTGTAAAACCCTGACTGTCTGCTGGGAGGAGGAACCCCTTCTATAGCTCCTTTTGCAGAAGTGTCAGTACTTCCTGCTCCATAACCAGAGCCTGCTCGGGGTCCACCACTGTGGGGCCCTGAAACGGCGAACCGGCAGGGAACAACCGAACTGGCAGTGCTGCGACCCTCCTCAGAGAGTCGCACCCCAGAGGGTGTCGAGGAGAAACGATTTCTCAAAACCGTCCCTGCCCCGAAGGAACCTTCAGAAGCCTGATAGCCTCAGCATCAGGACTTCTTGTCTAAGTTTTATTAGAGATAACGACAGTCCTCAGATCTTGCCTACCTCTAACTAGCTTTGTTCCTACGACCCTCCTCGGAGGATCGTTGGAAAAAGCAGGCACCTCAGCGCCCTGAAACGGCGAACCGGCAGGAAAACCGAACTGACTGCTCTACGTCCCTCCTCGGAGGATCGTTTGGGGACGCTGACACCTCGGTGTCCTGAAACGGCGAACCGGCAGGAAAACCGAACTGGCAGCATTGCGACCCTCCTCAGAGAGTCGCACCCCAGAGGGCGCCGAGGAGAAACGATTTCTCAAAACCGTCCGTACCCCGGAGGGGACCACCCTCAGAAGGCTGCAGCCTCGGCGTCAGGGCTTCTTCCAAGCTATTTTAGAGATAAAACAGTCCTCAGATCTTGCATATCTCTAACTGGATAGACTGCGACCGCCACCCAGGTCCCCCTCGATTGTGGATGAGCCCGAATGGCGAATCTCTGTTTTGCCGCACTCTATTCTGCGAGGAGCTTAAGTATGCTGAGACTGCTCCCGCCCAGCAGTCTCAGGAACATTAAATCGGTGAGGAAGAAACCTCTGGAACGCCGCTGAAGAGTTTATTTCTTTTCTTTTTTTTGAAAGCGGAGCGTCCAGAAGAACAGACATATTTTATCTCAATTTTTCTTTACATCAGAAAAACTATATATATATATATATATATATATATATATATATATATATATATAAATATATAAATATATCACTCCGTGGCCACCAGCAGGAAATAACCGAACTGGCAGCGCTGCAACCCTCCTCAGAGAGTCGCCACCCAGAGGACGCCGAGGAGATTTCTTGAAACCGTCCCTCCCCGGTATAGTTTATCTGTTGCGCGACGCAATTCTCGAATAGCGTCAGTGCTGTTACATCCTCACTTTGCTGCCTAATAATATGTATCTATTATTTATGATGGCTGTTGGGTAACGTCGGGGTTATGATGAAGCCAACACGGAAGAGAGATAGCTCGCAAGCGTCTCTTTAACCCGAGGCACTGTCATACCATGATACTTAAAGGGATAGTTCACTTTGAAAATAAATGTTGGTATGTTTTAGCTTACCTCAAGGGCATCCAAGATGTAGGTGTCTTTGTTTCCGCAGTAGTTTCAATTTTGATATTTTTAGGTCAAACCGTTCTTGTCTGTCAGTCATTTCATGCAGGTCTATGGATACTGTCTCAAAGAGCATGCACAAAGTCCAAATTAAAACAATTCCCCATCGTCCAAATTAAACAAATCCCCATCGTAAGTACACATTGATGGCCTAAGACACGAAACGAGCGGTTTGTGTGAGAAAACGAACAGTATTTATATCGTTTTTACCTCTTATAACACAACCACGTCCAAATGATCTGAGGGCGCGGGCGGGTATAGATATATACACTAGACGTTGCCTTGGCTACTGCAGTTCATTGGAACGAAACCGTAGCCAAGCGACATCTAGTGTATATATCTATACTCGCTCGCGGGCGGGTATAGATATATACTCTAGATCTTGCCTTCGCTACTGCAGTTCATTGGAACGAAACCGTAGCCAAGGCAACGTCTAGTGTATATATCTATACCTGCCCGCGCCCTCAGATCATTTGGACGTGGTTGTGTTCAAGACGTGAACACCTCCCAAGGTTTCAAAGCTGCAATGCACGCTTGATTGACCTTGAAGCGAAGCCGACCGGAGGCCCACGCTGTGCGTGGCACTCTCTCTCTGAGCCAGAACTGCAGTGGGCGCATGCACAGAAGGCCCAACTGGAGAACTGATGATGCTGAGGCCATCAGACCTAGCATCCTTTGAAATATCTTGAGAGGGACTATCGCGCCGCAGCGGAACGAGCCGGCTGCGCGCCGAATGTCCAGTGTGCGCTGAGATGACAGGCGTGCTGTCATTGACAGCGAGTTCAGTTCTATTCCCAGAAAAGATATAATCTGTCTGGGGAATAGCGAGCTCTTTTCCCAATTCACTGCGAGACCGAGATTCTCGAGGTGATCGAGTAAAATGGTCCTGTGCTCCACGAGCTCCGAGTGAGATTGGGCTAGAATCAGCCAGTCGTCCAAATAGTTCAGCACTCGTATGCCCCGCAGTCTGAGGGGTGCGAGCGCTGCGTCCATGCACTTCGTAAATGTACGGGGTGCCAGGGACAAGCCGAAAGGCAGGACTGTGTACTGATATGCCTGGCCCTCGAAGGCGAATCTCAAAAATCGCCTGTGACATGACGCTATCTGTATTTGAAAATACGCGTCCTTTAGATCTATTGACACAAACCAGTCCCCTCGGCGGACATGCGCAAGGATTTTTCTGGTCGTGAGCATCCTGAACTGACGCTTCATAAGCGCTCTGTTCAGTTGCCGCAGATCTAGTATGGGTCTGAGACCCCCGTCTTTCTTGGGCACCAGGAAGTATCTGCTGTAAAGCCCCCCTTCACTTTGAGCTTGAGATAGGGGTTCTATAGCCCCTTAGCTCAACAGTTTTAGAATCTCGGCTCGAAGTAGGTGAGCTACTTTCGATTCTACCGTGGTCTCGACGCGCGCCATGTAGCGGCGAGGGCGCCGGCGAAACTGCAGCGAATAGCCTTCTTTTATGATGTTCAGCACCCATCTCGAAACCCCGGGAAGCTTTTCCCACGCATGTGCGCGAGTAGCTAGGGGCTGGATGCGAAGCACGCTCTGATCGGCTCGCGATACAGCGGCTTCGGTGTGCTGTGACATAAGCGTCGCGCTCATGACATCTGAGACAGGGGGCGCGCTGATAACAGCGGGCAGAATGCCCGCGCTCGACTCCTCTGTAGTGTTTAACCGAGAGGGGGAGGGCTGGGCTAGTTCCATGTCTGTGTGTGGACGTGGGCGCAGGGTAGCGGGCACATACACCACTTTTACAGCATTGCTCGCGTGAGCAGAGCGTATGCATACTGGTCTCGTTTTTACAGAGACCGTGAGACATGTGGGAAGTAGCGTTTGTGGGCACTGGGTAGTGGGCACGTCTGCTACGTTTAATGCGCAATCGATCTGAGTCGATTTTATGTGCGCGAGCCCTGTGTGAAGGGCTGTGCTTGTGTGTAGGAATGGGCACTGAGTAGTGGGCATTTTTTCTACACATGAAACACCATCGGCTGTGGCCGGGACACCAGAAAATACACTCTTTAAGGGATTTATCTGGGTAGCCATAAAAACGGCTTTTTTGTGCAGGCAAGCGGGCAATGGAACCGGCTTGTTGGCTGCTAAATACGCTGGACCAGTCACATTTCCTGGAACTGGACGAGCGGCAAGCTTTGGTGGAAGTCCGGCCGCAGCGGGACTTGGACACCGTCGCTTTCCTAGGCGTGCTAGGACGATTTCGGAGCCTCTGGCTTCAACGCAACCTTCGGCCGCGGGCCACGCGGGGCGGGGCGGCGGCTGGATGAGCGAGAGCGCGGTCTCGAGCTCTGGGTCTGGCGGCGTTGTGAAGAGGAGGCGGTGGGCGGAGGCTTAGGCTGTGAGCTCTGAGCAGACGGTTTCGCACGGCCTGCTGCAGAACTGGAGCGCTTCGGGAGGAAGTGCCTCATGGCCTGGGTCGCTTTCTGCACCTCAGCGAACCTATCGCCGAAGTCTTTGACCGAGGTTCCGAAGAGGCTGGCAGGGGAAAGCGGCGCGTCGAGGAACGCGGTGCGCTCTGACTCAGACATGTCCGAGAGCGTCAGTTGCGGTCCCCGTCGCTGAGTGTGGCTCTGCACGAGCCGCAGGAAGGCATCTTAAAAAAGACGCAGCTCTTTCAGACAGTGTGTGTCGTGCTGGCAAACACACACACAATGCAGAGAAAAGGATATAGGCGCTGGATAGCGCAGCAGGAAGGCGATGAAGGCGGCGCGGCCATCGACTCGTCCCGCTGAAGTGTTTTCTTCAACAGCGCGGCTTCTTCTCGGATCCAGCGATGTGAGTTGCTTCGCTGAAGGATGAAAAATCAGAGATATGAAGCCTGCGAGCGGTATTTATAGACCTAAGCCACGCCCGTTTCGGCGGGACGTGACGCAGAGGGCGCAAAGCGCCCTCATTGGGTCTGACGTCACTCTAGGTCTCGCTCGATAGGCTCAAGCAGTTGCCAGCAGACCAGCCAATAGGCGCGCGAGCTGTCTCGCCTATGTCTGTATGCTGCCGCAACGCGTTTTACATTAATACAAAATTAAAGGATAATTTTTTGGCTTCAGTATTCTCGTGGAAAAGGATTTTCCCCTAGCGTATTCTACGCAGTACGAGAGTATCTCTCGTAAGAGAACGGTTTATTCCACGATCTCGACACCTCAGTGTGGAGATAGGGAAAAAACGGCACTCCCCGACAAGGAGGCTGAGATATAGAGTTTTCCTTATATTTTCACTCTCATATATGTTCGGCTGGCCAGTAATATTTAACTTAGCAACAGCACTAGATAAACCCTCCTTTTATAAGCTCCTCTTTATTCAACAGAGTTATGAGCTGACTTATTTATTTATTTATTGAAAACTCATAAACATCTGCCTTATTTTGATATTTTTTCTTTTATTTATTATTTATTTATTTTTTAAACAAACACTAACGATACCAATTCCTCGGAACTGGAAATCACAGCATGAGTGCCTCATCCCGGGGAGGAGAAACCGCAGAGCGTGCTTCTCCCCGAGATAAGGCACTGGATCTAACAGGTGTTTGTTAGAACCATTTGCGATCCCCAAGATGCGCGTCGACGCCATGCCTCGGCAGCAGCGGGACCCTCCTCGAAGAACGGCCGGCGGGAGCGGAGCGTCCTCACGAACAGCTTCTCGCAATGCTCACAGTCAGCCCCCTCGAGAACTGACTGTTGGCATGCTCCACTCCCAAACAAGCAACACAAAGCTGAAGTGTGTGTCCCCATCCGTGATATAACGTGGGCAGGGAACAACACAACGCTTGCTTGCTCTCTTTTGCCATAATATATATATATTGCAACTTGACAGACAACAATAAATATGACAAGGACAGAATACACAGATCGCTTGCTGAAGGCACAGAAGCTGTCGCGGTCTGTCTCAGGGGTGCTTTATAGCTTCCTGGTCGATGACGTCACCCGCCTATGACGTCTCGTCTTTCCATTGGACTGATTATACACGTGCTTCACGACGCAATCACGCAGGGCGTTCCCACCGCGTCTCGACGCAGCTCGAGTTCCCTTGAAAGGGAAACTGACTTTTGCTGACTGGCAAAAGAAAGCTAACTCTTTGATGAGCATTGTACTTTGATAACATTGAATAGTTCAAAAGGCAGCACTGCGGTTTGGATAGCGTACTTTTAATCATTACTGGGAACTCCTTGACTTGCTTTTGACATGTTTTTGCATTTGTAAGGTTTTAAAGGTTTTTATTTTATTTATAACTCAACAAAAAAATAAAAAAATAATAATTTAATTTATATGATCTGGCATGCAGTTTTAGGAAATTAAAGAAATGTAAGATCAGCTGGCTGCAGGGGAATAGAAAATATAAAAGGAAAAAAGAGAAGAAAAGGAAGAACACGTGATAGAGAAACCCCCTTTCCCCTGATCTCTGATTAAATCACTAATACGATGCTTCAGCAGAGTTCATGTTTATACCTAATACAGAATATCAATACCTCTTGCTGTTGCTGAGTTTGCAGACAATATTTTAGTTAATCTTGGTACTTCCTGGTGAGTCTATCTGGCTTTTTTCAGTTCCTTGCCACTGTTGCCTTTGGCTTGCTCAGTTGGGGATATTTTGGGGATATTTAATTTTATCAATAAATTCCACTAGAAACAAACCTTGTTGTATTATTTTAATTTAATACTGTGAAGCTGCTTTGATACAATCTGTATTGTGAAAAGCGCTATACAAATATACTTGACTTGACTTGACTTTTGAAAAGATAAATTATTCAGTAAATGTTGAAACTGGTATATATGATTCAGTTGTTAAGCTTGAGTTATGTAGGCATGTCCTGCTTGGAAATCCTGCATTGGAAATCCTCCCCTAAATATTTTTCAATAGTCTTTGATTGGACAAATACTGTTGGTGTTTTTTTAGTTTTTTTTTAGGAGTGAGGACAATCTTAGTGAGGTATTTCTACCATATCAAAAATGCACGTAGGTCCATTTTCTTTTTATTCTTCTCACTTTTCTTTCGCAATAGTTACAGCAGAAAACTGAGCTGCACAAAATAAGCAAATAGTAAAGTCTTTAATTACGCAAAACTTCAAATATTTCAATGTTGTTTAAAATGTCCTGTTTTCACATCTAATCATCCCTAACAAATAAGCAATACTCATAGCAGAAAATCCTCCACGAAACATGCCCATTTCTACTCTGTCAGAATTTCAGCATGTCTGTTATTTAAAGGGGTCATATAATGCACTTTTACAAGTTGTACTGAAATGTGTGTTGGCAGTGCCTGTACACAACCATCATAAAATGATAAAAATCCATCCAGTGTTTTTTTTTTTTTTTATCTTCTTATATGTTTTCCCCTGTCTCTAATCAAGCCGTTCGACCGTGTGACGCAGTGGCTGAGTTTTGTTTTCGAAGGAATATTCCCCGCGATCAACGTCAATGCTTTCATGTTTGCGCGAATCATTTCACACACCAGACTGCTTTACAAACGAGGGTCAGTAAAGCTGGTTTTGCTAAGAAGCTGCTCCTGAAAAAAGGATCGGTACCAACTATTCGTGTTCCTGCTGAACCTCCAGAAGAAGAAGTGAGTGTAACGTTTTATTAACCTTTATATTAATCTTTATATTAATCTTTGCAAATCGCTAGCACACTTCACGATGAATGCGGCTGTTTACACTCAGGGTACATTACGGCATGTTTTCCATGTACGACGTTCTCAATATAATTCATAATCCCACGTTTACAATGAACAACGCGTTATGGTTATTGTGTTATTATTAAAAACGGTGTACGCACAGAACAGAGGGGCGGGGTGAGCAAAGCGCATTATCATTTAAAGACACATGCACTTAAACGGCGTGCTGAAAACAGAGCTGTTTTTGACCAGGTAAAATGAGTGTTTTCTTACAATACTAATGCGAATTTTTAATTAAAGTATATTACAAACTTTTAATTTAGACCCTAAAGAATCATATTAGCTTGTACAAAAATGGCATTATATGACCCCTTTAAAAGTACATCTGAGCCAAAGTAAACTGAGCCTATGTGGCAATTTTGTGAATTTGCAAGTACCTTTAAATAAGCTTTGTTTTTCTTTCTGTCAGTTAACTACTTAATAGAGGCTTATTTGAGTGCTGACTGCTAATTTACTAAGGAAAGCAAATGACAAAAGCAAGGAATAAAATAAATAGTGCACATTGTGTGATAAGGCTGTACATCTTACTGATTCTAGTGGTACAGGCTTGTAATTGATCTTTGTATTTGTGTTGATGCCACTTCAGAAAAACAACAGCACATTCAGAGGATAATAGGTCTGTTCAGGGCTGCTATTCGTCATCACTTAGCAACAAGTGATGTTCAAACCCATTTGTCCTTGTGCATTTTGTACTGCACGCTTTCTCTCTCTCTCTCTTCACACATCCCCTCACTCTTTGTTTGTCTGCATCTGGCATATTTCAGTATCATGACATATTAGATCATCAATACTACAATGAATGCACATCGGTTTACCTTGTATTTAGTGCACTTTTGCAACATATAGAGTGTTGTTCTATTTGCTAATATCTCTGCAATTTTATTTTACTATCACGTGAAGCCCATTTAAGACTCAGTCCACCAGGGGGAAGACCCTCACTGCTGACCCAATTCACTCAAAACATTCCGTAAAGTATTTAAGAGATGGTAGTGAGCAACAACAATTCATGTTTAGTTGTATAGAAAAGTTATTTGGCGTAGGCCCCTGATCCTACCTGAAGATGAAGGCAGGGGCGGAGCCTGCCCCAGATGGATGGACAGGGGCCAACCTGTTGGTGGTGGGGAGGATGGTGGGGAATGTCAGCATCATCAACTGCAAACGTGAAAACAGAGAGTTTAGTGCTTATATACTCCAGGTGTCAAGCAGTGATTGGACAGACCTATATGTATGAATGAATGATGTGGCACCAGAGTCTTCCCAGTAGAACTCACGCCAAAAGCTATAATTTCCTGAATATGTTGTCATATGTATCACTGTGCAATCCATGTAAGTTAAAACAGAAAGTAAATGTTGAAATTTAATGTTCAATGAATTTACTGTGGCCACAGAACAAATACTGTGCAAAGTTTCATCTTTTTTTACATTCTCTCTTAAAAAATGATGTATGATTTGTTTGAATCTGACAAAAAATGACTGAGCTACACCTATTTTAAGTCGATAGAATCAGCAAAGTGAATGTTGAGAAAAGTTTTCCGAGGGGTATTAACATGCCTAAGACTTTTGCACAGTACTATATATATATATATATATATATATATATATATATATATATATATATAGTACTGTGCAAAAGTACTGCTTAGAAAGTTATGCTTTTCAAAATCAGAACTAGCCATCCAAAGAATAATTAGTTAACTAATCATTAAGGTTATCAAAATGAGTTGATTGTTTCTCAGTCTGAAAATATGTATCTGGATGCTTGCAGTAACAACAAAGAGAACAAGCTGGATGAATTGGATATTTACCTTCTTTTAATTGGAATTTTTTTTTTTTAAGGTAACCTATAGAAACTAGTGCTGAATGAGGCCTTTTTTACACCAAAAGTGTGCTTTGTTCTGATAAGGTTATTGTGCTGCCTGTGTTTCTGTGCATGATTGTGTTGGTCTGAGTGTCTGTAATAGTCTTGCAGAAATGCTTTGGCCAGTAGTTGCATGAATACTATTTAATTAGAGAATGTAATGAATTTTAAGTTTTGGAGTTGTTTTTGCCAAAATGTTCTCCTGTGGTTCCAAAATATCTTTTATATTTTTTTATAAATATCAATTTTTATCTGTTCAGATTGTACAGTACATTACCTCTCCAGTTAAACAGTATGAGGGAGAGCGGGATGAGTTGAGCCAACTTTTACTTGAGGTGTCTTTAAAGTGCAGGCATGACAGTAATGTGTCCAATGATGTGGTGCATCCCTGGGAATAATCACTTTGGCCACTTTTCCACATTCATGCCAAACGTCTTAAGAACATTAAGGAACGGTTCCAGTTAAAGTTCCACTTGAGCCAAGTACAGCACGGCTCAATCACAAACTGTTCTCTGCCCTGAACTGTGCTGGTAGAATGTGTGTAGTGATGATTAGTCACTCAGGATTGGTCACTTGTCTGTTGCCTAGCTACCAATTTTTTTGTAGCTGGCTAAGCAGGCTATCTGAGTGACATAAACACCAATTAATAATAAAAGAAAAAAGAAAAAATCTGATCATCCTCCAAAATACGGTCGCTATTTACATCTCATATTGTCTTTAAACTCTTGCATTACCAAGGCAACATCTGTATTACATTTCAAAGAGCAGCCATTACCAGCCCTACAGTGGGATATGAAACATGTAGTAAAAAAAAAAAAAAAGTACAATATGTTTTCAATTAATGCAGTATTTCAGATTAATATAGAGACTGGGCCTTTTAAAGGGATGGTTCGGAGTAAAATCAACCTATAGGGTCCTTTGCCCCATGACCTCGAGCCAATCACCTTTCACCCCTTCATTGCTGAGCACTTTTTTTCTGCATCATGACCGATTTGTAGATTGTACACACACAGAGTTTTTGTCGATTTCCCATTAATTTCAAATCGATAATTTTGACCCATACAATGTATTGTTGGCTATTGCCACAAATATACCTTTGCTACTTGTGACTGATTTTGTGATCCAGGGTCACATATGAGGTGTTTCTCCATCCTATCTGCTTCAAGGTCTTGATAAATTCTGGCATTTCTTTGTTGTTTAGAAACCAGTATTCCCGTGATATTTTTGTCTTTTATGAGTTTAATAAAGAACTCTGTCTCGTCTTCTGTCCAAACATACCACGCCTTCTTTAAAGGAGTAGTTCACTTTAAAATGAAAATTACCCCATGATTTACTCATCCTCAAGCCATCCTTGGTGTATACGACTCTTCTTTTAGACGAATACAATCGGAGATATATTAATAAACACCCTGACGAATGGCAGTGGATTGAAACCATCAGATTGAAGCTCAAAAAAGTGCATCCATCCATTATAAAAGAACTACACATGGCTCAGGGGGGTTAATAAAGGCCTTCTGAAGCAAAGTGAGGAGTTTGTGTAAGAAAAAATAAATAAAAAAATAACTAGCTTTCAGCCAAATGAATATACGGATTCGTCTTAAGTCTAAAGCACGACTTATGCAAGTAATGCAACGTACTGCTGATATTTAAGCTACGCCATGATGCACTACGCTACTTCCGACGCCGTAAGTTGCGTTTCAGGCACAAAATACAGCGTATGGCCGTTTGGTCGGAAGCTAGATTTTTACTTTGTAACTTGTTAAATATGAATATTTTTCTTACACAAATGCATCGCTTTGCAGAAGGTCTTTATTAACCCCCCAGAGCCATGTGGAGTTCTTTAAAAGCGTTCTTTAAGAGTTATTTAAAGTGAACTACTCCTTCAAAGAATGATCAACTTGTACATACACGCCAGATGACCTGTAAATGCACAAACTGTTTCCATTGCAGTTTTGCAAAATATTCCTTTTCCAAATTACCTGAAAACCCACCTCATGCGAGCGTTGTGATATATGGGAGTTTTGAAGGTTAATGGAAACGAGGCTATGTCAGAATGAGAATGCTTAGTTCCCTTTCGAGGGAACTCGAACTGCGTCGATGACACTTTGGGGAACGCCCTTAGCGTAACGCATCTGAAGTATGAATGATACTAATCCAATCCTGATTGGTGCTGCGTCATGACGTAACATGTGACGGCATACACGGAAGCACACAACAGAGTCAGCTTTTTGCTCTTCAGCAAGCGCTCGGTGTCAAACTGTCTGTCCTATTTGGTGTTGTTTGTCCGGTAAGAACTTCAAATAAAGGTCTGCATTGCAAAACAGAATCTAGTGGCTCGGATATTGCGTTTGCCGAGGCAGCGTGTATATTACGGGTCTACTCTGCAAAAAAGATTCTGTGGCTGGGATCTCGAGTTTGCAGAGGCAGTGCGTAGATTAAAGGTCTGCATTGCAATTGTTGCGGGGTAGTGGAAGGGCAAAAGTTACACTTATGAACAAAATAAAGCAAAATAAAGAGCAGACTACGCCACCCCGTTCCGTGAACGGGTACATTTCAAAAGACACACAGGTTCGCTACCACAGAGGACAAGAGACGTGGATCTGAATACAAAATACTTTTATTTTCATAACAGTATTTATTTTAAATATATAAAATCTGTTGACTCAGGGGGCAAGAGTTTACACCACTCCGGTGTGCACCAGACCAAAAATAAAGAAAACAAACAAACAAACAAACAAACAAACAAAAGACTTTCAGGCTGAGGCTTACCAGTAGGGCAGCTATCTGTATCCAAGTATCCTAAGAACACACCACTCACCAAATTCTACTCCACACAAACACTCTCACTCTCACACTCACTAAGTGAAGGAAACACAGGTGCCAACAGCAAAACACTCGGTGAAGGAAACACCACCAAAAGGGCAAGGACAGCTACACCAGGGGCCTTTAGCTCCTGAAAGAAACAAAAAAACAATATATTTCACAATTAGCCCCAGACACATGTATCAACAAGTTATAGTAGAACAAGTTCAAATTATAAAGGAGGTCAACACCTGACCAAAGAGAGCAAAAATAATAAACAAACAAACTGCTGGTGGCAATATAACAAAAGGTGGGGCTAAATTACACCACTAGCCACTCATCACTTATGCCACCAGCATTAGCGTAAAGCAATCTACAAATACAAAATAAACTAAAGAAAAACAAATCAGAGGGGACATGTCAAAACAATAGTGAAACGGTCACATCGTAGTATTAATGGCAGCAGAACAAACAGTGCAGTCTAACGACGTTGTCTACACTGAAAAAAATGATTATGGCCCCAATTAAATTAAGCATAATGAAATTTTGCTCATTTAAATCATTTAAATTTAGTTGTTGATTTTAATTTAAAAAAAATCATTGGTTTTATGAGAATGACATGCATTTTGAATCTAGCTATGTGAATGAATTAAAGTCACTTAAAAAAAAATAAGTTGGTTCTTTGCGCATGCGCACATCTTTGGCGCCTTTCCAGTCAGCTTCTTCAAGCAGTGCAAGAGTCGGAGTTGAATTTTTTTGGAGGTGGAGTTTTTTCATTCCATTTGCACAGTAAGTAATAATTCTTATTATATATCACTGTTTATTACAATACATAGTTTGTTGGTTGTATAAAGAGTATAAAATGCTCTGGTTCAGATTCAGAACATGTAAAGTTAACGTTATAGCAGCTAGACAAAAACACACAGCGACCGTCACATACTTTGCGCGCGCACACCATAATTGTTCAAATATTACTGATTTTATGTCACGGTATGTACTTTTAAGATATTTTAGGCGAGAATGTAGTTTTATAAACTTCAAATATGGTCTTTGTTTATAAAGATAGCTCCTAAAAATTGTTCAACGTTTTCTGAGCTCCAGACCGTCATCCTCCGAACAGACTGTTTACGTTAACGTTATACACCCGGTTAATCTGGTTATACCTAAGTCCTTAAAGAATTTGCTGCGGCTTCTAATGTGTCTTTGGTGGTTACACGTGAGATATAAATCGTTCTGGACGGGTAATATTTGATCTATTATTTCTTTTAGAGCAGCTGGGTGTTTTTAGCCGAGCGCCTGGCGTTTTCAGTGGCTGAAAAAGACTTTGGTGAACTCGCGGCACAAACACGTCAATTTAGCGTGTGCTTACATAGAAAAACTATGGAGTGGAAAACGACTTCTGTGGGAAAGGCCTCTAAGTTAATCGTTATACGGTTTGCATGTTACCGAAAAATTAAAACTTAAGTTAGCGATTATGGGTTTTTGAAGCAATGAGGGGGAGATTGTGTTTCTGCTTCCTTGTAAGTTACTTTGTCAGTCAACGACTGTGTGTGCTGTAGTATTTTATAATATGTGGATAATTTCATATTGGTAAAGTTCAAAATATAGCATTGGATTTCTGAATCTTTCAGTGACACAAGTTAACAATAGGGATCCTGTAAATATGTACCTGTAATTATGATCCTGTGATTTAAGCAAACATCTTTACTACTGAAACATCTCCTATTTTCGCTAGTTTTATTGTGTGGTTGTGGTATGTTCAGTATATATCTTGAACTAACAATAATAATCATTGTGTGCTTGCTTTCATTTGAGGTGCTGTCTGCGCATGCGTGACACTGAGGTTCCAGTAAGTAATGTTTCATTATGGAGCATCATTCATTACAGTTAACAATCTATTGACTGGTTAAAGAAAATAGTGGTTATGAAGCATAATATAATATGCTCAACGCTAAAGCATTTACATTTGGTTACATTATGCTTTTTTAATCTTTACTACTGACTGAGACAACCCCTAGTTTCACTAGCTTTAATGGTGTGGTATGAAAATGTATCCAGATTCCAGAACAAACAATAATAATCATTTTGTGCTTGCATGCTTTCATTTGAGGTGCTGTCTGCGCATGAGTGACGCAGAGATTCCAGGTTCACGTTTTCAGTCCAGTCCCAGAGTTTTTTTCAAACGATTTGCACAGTAAGTAATGTTTCATTATGAAGCATCATTCATTACAGTAAACAATCTGTTTACTGGTTAAGGATGTGTTTTTTTTTGTACCTTAGGTCGACATTGGATGTTAAGTTGCTGGAGTTTTATTTTTCCAACACTTTGCACAGTAAGTAATTTTATATTATTATAAATTAAAATTATAATAATTATATATCAATTTTATTATTATCATCACTCATAGTAGGGGTCTTAAAGGGGTCATGAACTGCATTATTTTGTTTTATAAATGTTGCAAAGGTCCACTTGCAATGTCAGTATGATTTTACTTCAAAAATTGCCATAATTTAGAAATAAAATCAGTTTTTCCTTCCCTGATTCTAGCCCTCTGATTTGAACGCTTTGCTGTGAGGCTTAAGTGTAAACGGAAGCAAAAAAACTAAATGTAATGTCCGCACACTGATATAACGGCTCCTTAGACATCAGACATTACGTTTAGTTTTTTGCTTCAGTTTGCCTCCTTTGTCCTGCACCTGAGCCCAGTTTGGGTTTGAGGAACTTGCACACCTATTTTGTATTATTGACTTAAGTGTAAGCACCCACTGATTGCCTAACAAGCTATTGCATATTGCATTTTTCTTCAATATCGTGCAAGCCTAACGATGAGCATTGTAGCCGATCACAGATATTATGAGAGTGTGAATGCTGTGATCTAGTCATTGCAACTTGATTTTTGCGCTCACAAAGGATTTCATCATAACTAACAGTGCAAACACAATGTAAATAAAAGGTTAGTTGATTATAATGGGACATTTGGCAAGAGTCCAGATTCAGAACTCACCTAAAACTTGCGCTGTTTGATTGACAGCTCCAGCGATTTTAAAGGGAGCGTTCTTTGATCGCTCTCTATATATAATTTAATCAGTTTAAATAACAGATTGTTTTCATGCTACTACCTGGCACTGCACATTATTTTGCACTCTTCAAAGGCATGTTTATTGCTTAGTTGCTCAATCCAGTGTTAGCGTCAAGCATGTTATTTACCTACTTTTCATGCGCAAATCAGTTTTAGCAGGGCCACGGTGGTAATGATGTAGTAGGCGTTGATCTTCTGCGGTCTTCTCGAGACGGTCTTTCACCGATAAATAGGTACCGGTATACTCCCAAACTAGTTGTTTTCTGAGCTTAGTTAATAACAATAAAAGCTGTTACAATTATAGACAAACGCAATGTGCTTAAGATACCAGCACAAACACTATATAATGTATGAATTTTGTAAATGACTACCTAAATGATCCACAACTGTTTTGTGTGTGTGTGTGTGTGTGTGTGTGACAATTATTTGCCTTTTTTGTCCAGAGCTGTTAAACTGCCCACTGTTCTTCAGAAAAATCCTGCAGCTCTTGCAGATTCTTTGCTTTTCCAGCATATTCTATTTATATTTAAAAAAAATTAAAACATCTTACTGTTTTAATAATTATATATATATGTTGTGGTCCTAATTTCCTTTGATTGTATAGACTTTTCAAACAGTTATGAATCAAAAACAATTTCTAATTAAAGCTGCAAGCAGCGATGAAAGGGCCCTCGCACCCGTGCCATCAACACTCGGTGGTTTTAGGAAGACAGAGCATGTTTGGGAAATGTACATTTAAGGAGGTATATATAGTAAGAGTATGTCAAAGTCAGTTACAAAATGTTTTGTATAATGGTGATAATAGCATGCTTCATGACTCAGCTAAGTGTTGCTAGCATGTTTAGTCTGTTTCTAGCATGCTCAGTACACAATAATTATGTGGTTAGTACTGCATTACTGTGTTAACCATGTCAGTTTCTGTTGCCAGTAGGTGGCGTTATGACTATAACTGAATATGAGCATGGATGTGTGTTCAGGACAGAACTCTTATCAAACGTGTGAAGTTTGGTGCAAATTGGACATTGCCTTCTTGAGTAACAACAAAGTCATGTTTCATTGAATTAGCATTCTTTAGCACTTAGCTAAGCATTGTTAGCATGTTTTAACATGTTTCTAGCATGTTTAAAACTCAATGGCATTTTTAACATGTTGCTAGAACGGCATCAACGTGTTAAACATGTCACTTCCTGTTGCCAGTATGTGGCGCTATTACTATAACTGAACATTCTCATGCAGATGTGTTCAGGCCATGACTCTTATCAAAAGTGTGAAGTTTGGGGCAGATTGGACATTCCATGCCTGAGTTACAGCAAATTCCTATTTAATTGCAATAATAGCATGCTTTAGCACTTAGCTAAGAGTTTGCTAGCATGTTTTAGCATGTTTCTAGTATGTTGTTAACATGTTTAACACTTGCTGGCACTTTTTTATATGTTATTAGGAGTCCATAACAGTGTTAACATGTCACTTCCTGTTGCCAGAAGGTGGCGCTATGACTGTAACTGAATATAAGCATGGTCATGTGTTCAGGACAGAACGCTTATCAAAAGTGTGAAGTTTGACGCAGATTGGACATTCCATGCCTGAGTTACAGCAAATTCATATTTAATTGCAGTAATATCATTCTTTAGCACTTAGCTAAGTGTTTGCTAGTATGTTTTAACATGTCTCTAGTATGTTGGTAGGATGTTTAGCACCTACTGGCATTTTTTTATATGTTATTAGGAGTCAAGAACAGTGTTAAACGTCACTTACTGTTCCCAGCAGGTGGCGCTATGACTATAACTAAATATGAGCATGGACATGTGTTCAAGAGATAACTCTTATCAAACGTGTGAAGTTTGGGGTAGATTGTACATTGCCTTCTTGAGTAACAACAAAGTCCTGTTTCATTGAATTAGCATGCTTTAACACTTAGCTAAGTATTGCTAGCATGTTTTAATATGTTTCTAGCATGTTTAGAACTCAATGGCATTTTTAACATGTTGCTAGAACGGCATCAACGTGTTAAACATGTCACTTCCTGTTGCCAGTAGGTGGCGCTATTACTATAACTGAATTTGAGCATAGACGTGTGTTCAGGCCATGATTCTTATCAAACGTGTGAAGTTTGGGGCAGATTGGACATTCCATGCCTGAGTTACAGCAAATTCCTATTTAATTGCAGTAATAGCATGCTTTAGCACTTAGCTGAGTGTTTGCTAGCATGTTTCTAGTATGTTGCTAACCTGTTTAGCACTTGCTGGCTCTTTTTTATATATTATTAGGAGACCACAACAGTGTTAAACATTTCACTTCCTGTTGACAGCAGGTGGCGCTATTACTATAACTGAATATTCTCATGTAGATGTGTTCAGGCCATGACTCTTATCAAACGTGTGAAGTTTGGGGAAGATTGGACATTCCATGCCTGTGTTACAGCAAATTCCTATTTAATTGCAGCAATAGCATGCTTTAGCACTTAGCTAAGTGTTTGCTAGCATGTTTTAGCATGTTTCTAGTATGTTGTTAGCATGTTTAGCACTTGATGGCACTTTTTTATATGTTTTTATATGTCCACAACAGTGTTTAACATGTCACTTCCTGTTGCCAGCAGGTGGCACTATGACTGTAACTGAATATGAGCATGGTCATGTGTTCAGGACAGAACGTTTATTAAAAGTGTGAAGTTTGGTGCAGAATGGACATTGCCTTCTTGCGTAACAACAACATCCTGTTTCATTGAATTAGCATGCTTTAGCACTTAGCTAAGTATTGCTAGCATGTTTTAACATGTTTCTAGCATGTTTAGAAGTCAATGGCATTTTTAACATGTTGCTAGAATGGCATCAACGTGTTAAACACGACACTTCCTGTTACCAGTAGGTGGCGCTATTTCTATAACTGAATATTCTCATGTAGATGTGTTCAGGACAGAACGCTTATCAAAAGTGTGAAGTTTGGGGCAGATTGGACATTCCATGCCTGAGTTACAGCAAATTCCTATTTAATTGCAATAATAGCATGCTTTAGCACTTAGCTATGAGTTTGCTAGCATGTTTTAGCATGCTTCTAGTATGTTGTTAGCATGTTTAGCACTTGCTGGCACTTTTTTATATGTTATTAGGAGTCCATAACAGTGTTAAACATGTCACTTCCTGTTGCCAGCAGGTGGCGCTATGACTATAACTGAATATGAGCATGGTCATGTGTTCAGGACAGAACTCTTATCAAACGTGTGAAGTTTGGGGCAGATTGGACATTCCATGCCTGAGTTACAGCAACTTCCTGTTTCATGGCGAAACATCGAAATTTGTCAGGCCGCCGAGGACCCGCCCTTCGACGAAAACTCAAGATCTTCGCAATTTAACGTCGCAAAGGCCTTAAGATTACACTCACCAAATTTGAAGATGATCAGATTAAAACTGTAGGAGGAGTTCGTTAAAGTACGAGGCCTGAAAATGGCAAAAACTGCACAAAAATCTGAGAGGAAGTTGAAAATGGCTGACTTCCTGTTGTGTTTAGGGCTATGCTCCAAGAGACTTTTTTGTAGGTATTAGGTCATTACATGTATGTACCGAATTTCGTGCACGTACGTGGAACGTTGCGGGAGGCGCACTCCGTTGAACTTTTATAGGTGGCGCTATCGAGCCATTTTGCCCCGTCCAATTCTGAAACCTATATCAGATGTAAATTTTCGCCAGTTCTGACGCGTGTGCAAAGTTTTGTGAGTTTTCGAGCATGTTTAGGCCCTCAAAAATGCAATTAAATGCGGAGAAGAATAATAATAATAATAATAATAATAATAATAATAATAATAAACAGAGCAATTCCAAGAGGGTCCTCACACCATCGGTGCTCGGGCCCTAATAACAGTTTCTTGTCATTTAAATATAGGACACTCAAAGAAATTAGTTCTTGGAAGACCTGGCAAACATCACCATGGGCATCACCGTGATTAAAAAGGAAAGGGGAGTTCTAGGAGAGTATGATGACATCGGCATTGTTATTGAAGGAGAAATGATTCTGGAGCAGATTAAATCTTTTGCACAAGCCTGTGCAATGATGCTGGGTGCAATCTATGCATTTGATTTGGCATACCCAAAAGAACTCAAGTACTATTTTGAATTTGTTCAGAAAGTCATTCTGCAGATGGATTCTGAAAGGCTGTCCTCCAAAATTTCAAAGACTGAAAAACAGTGTAATGCTGTAATCATTTTGCAACATGCATGAGTGTTCAGCCTCATGAAATTTGTTGCATGAAATGTGAGAACTTTGTTTTTAGGAGTTGTACAGTTTTATTGATTCACAAACAATGTGCTGTTGCCTGTTTCCACATGTGATGTATTTTTTATGTTTATGAATATGCAATGTTATTTGTTGGCACTTTTTTTCAACATTTGAGCTTTTGGCACTGTTTTAATGATTCAAAAACAAATGTATTGTGGCCTATTCCCACTTATGATTTTTTTTTTTTTTTTAAATCACAAAGAAAAGGACTTATTAAACGTTCACTACATTTGATGGCAGTCATTAAAGATAAGTTTAAAATATTAAAGTAATTTCTCTGTGTATTTGAAAGCCATTTAATAACCTCATACTGTCAATTAAATACCTCTAGTCTAGACGTTTAACTAGTAGATTTAGCTTAATAATTTTGACTACTCAATAAAAATAAATAAATAATTTAAGTAGAAGTAAGATGATTAAACGGGTGGAATTACAAAAAAAAATTGATTAAATTCAACTAAATGAGTTTAGTAGAAGTAACATGATTAAATAGGGGTGGAATTACAAAAAATAATTATACTAAGGTAACTAAATAAAATTGATTAAGTCCAACTTAATTGATTGTACCTACATTTAAACAAATGCATTGCGTGGAACCACTTACGATAAAAAAATTGAGTAAATTCAATGAATCATTTTTTTTCAGTGTAGGAAGCATTTGCCCCGCAGTCCACAGAGACGAACCGCTCACGAGCAGAATTGACGCACTAAAAATAGACAAAATTAATGAATGAATTTAAAAACACCCACCTCATAATGCTCAAGTGGTTAGATATACATACCCAATAGTAGATCGCTAGACCCACAGAATATTCAGTTACTCACAGCCTCGTTCATAATAGGCAAACCGCAAATGTACAGGTATTCCATCTGATCAAACACATGAGCTGCACTATGATGGAAGCATATAGGTTACCGAGGATCACACCAGAACAAACAATAGTCCGTTGGAATAAATATACCTGTGATAAGGCAAGGCAAGGCAAGGCAAGTTTATTTATAGCACATTTCATACACAATGGCAATTCAAAGTGCTTTACATAGAAGAAATTAAAATAATAAAAAGAAATAAGAATAATTAAAACAGTTTAGAAAAATAAAATAAAATACAGTACAAACAGTCGGACGAACAGCGGCACACTGCTCATTCAGTAAATGCATAGCTAAACAGATGTGTTTTGAGTCTGGATGTGTTTTGAGCTGCAACTGTTTTATGGTCTTTTTGGGAAGGCCAGTGAGGAGTCCATTACAACAATCCACCCTGCTGGTGATGAAAGCATGTACAAGTTTCTCTAAGTCTTGTCTGGAAACAAAGCATCTAATTCTTGCAATATTTTTCAGATGATAGTATGCTGATTTAGTTGCTTTGACATGACTACTGAAACTAAGGCTTGATAAGGACAGCCTGCACCCAAAAGCAACGTCGCACCAATCCGGATCCTAACCCGGCTAAAACAAATACATCCCCACTTTAATAGTGCATGTGTACTAGCAGCAACATTAGCCAAACAGCTAGGCACATACCTCCCGCAGAGCTGCGCGCGCACCCACACAGAAACGACTGTGACAATGACGCATACCCAGGTGACCTGAACACCGCCTGAAATAGGCCAGGGATGGCTGCCAATAGGCTGACACACCCATCACTCAGGTGACAACCACAAATAATAGGGCGGGATCTAACCCAGCTTGCCACACAATACAGAATCTAGTGGCTCGGATCTCACGTTTGCTGAGGCAGCGCGTAGATTATGGGTCTACTCTGCAATAAAGATCCTGTGGCTGGGATCTCGCGTTTGCCAAGGCAGCGTGTAGATTAAAGGTCTGCATTGCAATACAGAATCTAGTGGTTTTGATCTCGCGTTTGCCGAGGCAGCGCGTAGATTACAGGTCTACTCTGCAATAAAGATTCTGTGTGGGTGCGAGGCATTCACAGTCAGCTCCTGGCAGTGTTCATTGAGAAATATCTCGACGCGTACATCCGTGCGCTGTTGGATGTTTCAGCCTCGCACCTGTTGACTTTCTTCTCGAGGGATGAAAGCCAAATATTGTAACGGCTCGAATCTCGCATTTGCCGAGGCAGCGTGTAGATTACGAGACCGTATAAATAAATATTAAAACAGCATTGTCTGGTGATTATGGCTACATTTAATTCTAAGAAATTAAAATGATGGAATATTATCTGACTTTAAGAAGTTATATATTTAAATTCAGCCTACCATTCAGACCGTGTTTCACTTATCCAGTATTTATGGCTGCATTTACTTCTGAGGAATTAAAATGATGAGCAGCGAACACACACTGCTCTGTCTGCCCCACAGGCTTGCGGCCAGGCAGTGTTCCGTCCGCACATTGAAAATCGTTTTACGAGACGAAATGAAAATAGCAGGGCCCCGTGGAGGGACTAGCGAGAATAGCTCTTTCGTGGAGCCCTCAGGAAATCAATGTTTATATCCAGCATCAAGTGCGCTTCGGGACACATCGGTTTTCAGCGAATGCACGCTGCAGTGTGCGCCCCAAAGGCTTGCGGCCAGGCAGTGTTCGCGTCCGCACAACGGAAACTGTTTTCGATTATTCCCTGCCGGTCCTCCGCTTCAGGGTGTCGAGAACGAAACTGAAAGAGCCTCCCCTCTGGGGAGCCCTCAGGAAATCGATGTCTATATCCCGCCGTCAAGTGTGCTCTGGGACACATCGGTTTCCATTGAACGCGCGCTGCTCTGTCTGCCCCATAGGCAAGCCAAGCAGCGCTCGCGTCCGCACATCAACAATCGTTTCAACCAAACCCTGCCGGAGAGCCGCTTCACGGGATCGAGAGCGAATCTCGAATAATACCCGGAATCAGTCTCAAGAGGCTGGTTCCCTTAGTAGAATATTTCAAAGTATGCAATACCTGCCAAATATTTCTCCTTGGGTCCTGCGCACAAAAGAGAATGGTTACAGGCTGCAATTCGATTCCGCTCACTGAAATTCAGCGGGGTGGTGTGGACTGCAGTCAACCCAGTGCAGGGTCGGGTATTGGAACAGGAAGTAAACTCCCAGCTGGTAAAGGAGGCCATAGAGCGTGTTCCTCCGCCGGACAGGGAGTCCGGGTTCTACAGCCACTACTTCATAGTTCCCAAGAAGGATGGGGTGTTGCGCCAATTTTAGATCTAAGGCACTTGAATCGGTCTCTGAGGAGATTCAGGTTCAAGATGCTCACTATTCCCATCATCGTGAGTCAGATAAAATCTGAGGATTGGTTTGTCACAATAGATCTAAAGGATGCATACTTCCACATATCCATCCTTCCATCTCACAGGAAGTTCCTGAGGTTTGCTTTCGGGGGCGAAACGTTCCAATATTGGGTTCTTCCATTCGGCCTAGCTTTCTCCCCTTGCACGTTTACCAAATGCATGGATGCAGCTCTAGCTCCACTGAGGCTTCAGGGTATCAGGGTGCTAAATTATATCGATGACTGGCTTATTATGGCCCATTCACAAGTGCTGGCAGTGCAGCATTGAGATGTCATTCTTGCCCACATCCAGAGCCTGGGGTTGAGACTCAACACGAAAAAAATGAACCACGTTCCTGGGAGTGGTGTGGGACTCGGTCACGATGCGGGCACAGTTGTCTCCTGCACGGATCACGTCCATCCTGGCCATGTTGACCAGGATAAAGCTAGGCCAAACCATCACTGTAAAACATTTTCAGAGAGTGTTAGGGCTCATGGCAGCAGCGTCCAACATCATTCCATTCGGCCTGCT
Source organism: Rutilus rutilus (assembly GCF_951802725.1). NCBI lineage: Eukaryota > Metazoa > Chordata > Actinopteri > Cypriniformes > Leuciscidae > Rutilus > Rutilus rutilus. The sequence continues at coordinate 29,296,110 of NC_140210.1, read as the reverse complement.
GCACATGAGGACCCTGCAGTGGTGGTCGCAAACCAAGGGGTTTTCCTCGAGGGGGAACCCGTTCCGCATAATCAGGGTTACATGCAGATGCCTTCATTCCCTATCTATGTGGAAAAAAAGCTTGGTTTCTGTCCCAAGGCCCCGTGCTGGGAGCGTCATGTCACCGAAAAGCCGCTTTGACGGACGCCTCCCTCATGGGCTGGGTCACGGTCATGGATGGCAGGGTTCTGAGGAGCTTCCCCCCAGACCTCTGCAGACAATGTGTTGGTTGTCTCCTACTTGATTCATCAGGGGGTTCTAAGATTGTGCCCTCTATCCAGATTGGCGCATCAGATCCTCTTGTGGTCCCAGGGGAAACTGTTATCTCTCAGAGCAATGCACATCCCAGGGGACCAGAATCAGAAAGCAGACATCCTGTCAAGGCAGGGACTGAGGCACAGGAAATGGAGACTTCACACCGAGGTGGTGAAGTTGATATGCGAGAGGTTTGGCCCAGTGGAAGTGGATTTGTTTGTGTCTCGAGGGACGTCCCACTGTCCACTGTGGTGTTCTCTCACCCATCCAGCCCCATTGGGTTTGAATGCCATGGTACAGACATGGAGAGAGTCCGTCGAGACGAGATCAGCCTACTTCTAGTAGCCCCTTACTGGCCGGCCCAGGTATGGTTTTCAGATATCATAGCACTCCTGGCAGGCCAGCCCAAGGTGTACTCGGCTGCCATTGCGGCTTTCCACGCTCCTCTGGGTGATGGGCCTCTGGGGAGACATCAGATGGTCATACGTTTCCTCCGTGGGGCTCGGAGGATGAGACCTGCGGCTCGTACCAGAGTTCCCACATGAGACCTGGCAGTGGTTCTCAAAGTGTTGGTTGAGGCCCCCTTCGAACCTCTGGAGTCGGCTGAGGCCAAGAACCTTTCCCTCATGGTAGCTTTTTTAATAGCCATTACTTCTCTGAGGAGAATAGGATACCTTCAGGTGCTCTCTAAATCTCATGGGTGCCTGGAGTTTGCTCCAGGCGACATTAACCACCTGGGGTCGACTGTCGCTCTGGCGCGACAAGCTTGCTTTTTTTCTCATCAGTGCAAAAAAGACTCAAAATACTCTGTTGATTTTGATCTTACATATAAGTGTTATATATCATTCGATTCTGTTAAAGCAGTGCTATGCAGTTTTGACAATTTATTCGCTGTTTTCTCGCTTTTTGCTTGCGGGTTTCTCTATAGAGCTCCCCTACAGCTTCGGAATAGATATTTGACAACACTGTCGTCAAAACCCTCCCATCTTCTCCCTCCTGTCATGTGCATTTGTTTTCAATGAAGCCGGCGAACGCACGGGGCCATGTCCACTGAGGTATGTATGATACACAGAAGGATAGCATATAAATGTTTATATAGTGTATGTGTGCAGTGCCGTAAAGCAATTCGTTACATCGCGAGACAATAAAAACAAAGTGTTGTGCTTTTTGCCAAATAAAGAAAAATAAACATGATGCGAGTTCTGCCTTCTCTCTGTCAGTAAAGTCCATTCTGAAATGTGTCCGAAAATTAACTGTAACTCAGCGAATACTCAGTCACACAGGCATACAGGCACACAGGCATAAAGCTTGAATTCTCTTCTTTTAAATAAAGTAATTTATATAAAAAAAAAATATATATTCTCAGTTTTTGTAATCTGTATGAAAAGAGAGAGATGTCAGTCGTTCTCATTTCAGCTCATTATAGCTCATCAAGTGCTAATGTGAACACACCCACGGAGAGCGCACGCTATGCAAATGCTAATGATCTGAGGAGCAGATCACATGTTACGTCATGACGCAGCACCAATCAGGATTGGATTAGTGTCATTCATACTTCAGATGCGTTACGCTATGGGCGTTCCCCAAATTGTCGTCATCGATGCAGTGTCTCATTCCCTTATCACGGAATAAAACACGGAGACGTTTTTCATGTAACCCATTGCATTTTATGCATAACGAAAACTCTAACACTGATGGATATGTCAGCATAACAGCAACACAATGCTTTCTGAATTCTGAATTAATTTTTAGTCTAATCAATTTTAATTAGATAAAATGTTTGCTGGCTGAGCTGGAATCCATTTCTTTAAACTGTTTATGAAAACCATCATACATCGATAAACACTGACATTATTAACAATGACTCGCACAGCCTTATAAAGCTCAGACCTTCCCAAAACTGTCCTCACCTAAAACTCATTTCGCAGTAGATCTGCTTTTGCAACCCTATTTACATTCAATACAACCTGCTCCATTTAAGATGTTGTCAGGTGCATGTTGAATTAGCATGAGTCCATTAAACAGGGAAATGTTAAAAGGCCTGCTGCAATCATGTTAAAGGCAAATTTCTAGTTATCATACTTTGTCTGTTGCTGTTACTGCATAAAAACTAACCTGCAGAAAATTAAGTATTCAGAACAGGAAAAATCAAGGAAGTGAAAAAATGTCATGGTTATAACATTCGACTTGTGGACCTGGGGCCTGATGTATAAATGTTGCACATATCAGGATTTATATAAAATAAACTTAGCATAAATGTGTGCAACGTCTGCACACTCTAGACCAGGGGTGTCAAACTCATTTTCACTGAGAGCCACTTCAGCATTATGGCTGCCCTCAAAGGGCCGGTAACTGAGACTTTTAAAATTTTCATATATTGTCTCTTTATTTGATTATTACTTATTTAAGTTACAAATATTGTATATGCATTTGCAGGGGTGTTTCTAGGTTTTAAAAACATCAGGGGGTGATCCCGAAACATCAGGGGCTGGGTAATAATGATTTGATACAGAGAATAATGTATATTGTATATATGCAGGGGCAAACTGGCTAAAAAATTCAGCCCTGGCACTGTAGCCATACCAGCACACATTACCACACAGTCATGCGTATTCAAATGTGAGGTAGTTAGGGGGGTTCGGGGACATGCTCCCCCGATAAAATTTGGATTTCTCGGACCTACATATGTGCATTTTAAGGTGTTTAAAGGCCAAAAAATTTGGATAACAATAGCTTTAAAAGCATGTCAGTGGGCAGTAGCATAAATTATTTGTCAAGATAACAGATTCTTAAAAATGAGAATGAGGATAAATGTTGCAATGAATGATCCACACTACAAAATGGAAATGCAGAATGTTTCTGCTTATTGTTGACACAATCACATATTCCAAACAGGAATGGCCTTAAATGAGAAAACTTTCAAGGATTATTTTGCATAGATGTTACATTTCAATCAAAAACCAGTGCAATCTTTTTGTGTCCAGAGGCAAATGAGCAATTTATATTAGCATTAAAGATTGGTTTCAGCAACTTGTTTCTTTCCTGAGTTAATCAATGTTATTGGCACTAATCAGTTTAAAGTTCAATTGTTCACTCATAAAGACAGTCACTTGTCGCCACCTACTGGCTTAATGATGCAAGTGGCGCAAACACAGACAAGCGGAGTGATACAAATGGTGAAAAGGCTAATACTGGTACCTATATTAAAATAATATAAAATATCAATATATTATTCTTCAATCAGTTCTATGCAGGAGAATCAGATTTAACAGATTTATTTTTTGACCAATTGTCAAAATAAAGTATAGTCCTACAAAGCTATTTTTATCAGAGCATGAGCAGAGCAGGGAGAGGACCAGTGAACGAGAGGATCGTGATTCGTGTAATTTTACCAGTGTTGCCCAGCACGGCTATACTATACACACCATGTTACAGCACAGTAGTGCTATTGCAAAAAGAAACAAGTCCAGAGAAATTTCATGTCGGCACGTTTTTTTTAGCGGACTTTGCCTTTCCGGTGAGCGTGAGCAGAGCTCGCAACACAAACACACACACACACACGGAGGTTGCTTGCGGAACATTGAGCAGAACGCGCTGTGAACAAGGAGCGGAGAGCACAGCGCACACACACAGCGGAACGAGCTTCGAAGTATGCATCTTCGGAAGCGGACTCGCACGCAAAGTCATAAAACACACTGAGCCAGAGTCAAACCATCGGCGAACACGGAGGGGCGCAGCGGCTTTTTAGTATCTTTCGGCCAAAAACCGAAAATGTTATTTTCGGCCGAAAATTTTCGGCAGCCTAAATTTCGTTGCATCCCTAATTTTAAGACACCCATATGCTCTCGCGGGCCATATAAAATAATGTGGCGGGCCGGAATAGGCCCGCGGGCCTTGAGTTTGACAGTTGTGCTCTAGACCCTGCGTAGACCATGCAGTATTTTACTGGAGTGAGCGAATTAAGGAGTTAAACAGAATGATTTTAAACTCTGTTTTCATTTTGATATACAATTAAATATGGTTATATCTGATTAAATAGTACACTCTCATTAACCCTGAAATGCATGAATGTTTTCCAATCATTGCCAATCATTCTTACATATTCGGATCGTTAGCTACCCGGAACTATATCTGTCACAGTTGTGTTCTGTCTGAGTCTTGTTTTCTTTAGTCACATGCCTTCCTTTGTTCTGTTTTCCCGCCACTTATTTGTATCTATGGTTACTCTCGTTATCAGTGCAGTTTTGCCACCTGTTTAGTCATTATTGTCATTTGTATCAGCTGTGTTCCATTAACCAGTGTTCATCTGTGTTTGTATTTAGTTCCATTCTGTTCAGTCAGTCCTGTTCTGATCTCCGTCCTACTAAGTGTGTGTGTACCTTCTGCCTGTCTGTACCTGTTTTTATTATATTGTTAGTAAAAGTTTGCATTGGAACTTTTGATTCTCCCTTGTCTTCTTCTGCCTGCACCACACCGTGACAGGAGATCGGACCATTAAAATGGATATCTTGGGTCTCAACTTTGTAGATTTCTCCGTGGAGTCCTGTCTTGCCATCCTCTCCCCCTATGGTGACAAGACCCTCAGAACACTATATTGGATCGGGGCCAACTACTACCACCCAGTTGATCTTCCAGACACCCGAGGACTTTCCTGGACGGAAGCCATTCTCAAGTGTCTGGAGGACATGTACCGATCCAAAAAACAGCTGACTTCAGAGTCTCGTCCCGTCATGGCCACCATTCACGAATCTCGTCCCGTCGAGACCACCTTTCTAGAGCCTCTTCACGTTAGTCCTTTTGAACCTGAGTTTCACATCAGTCCTGCCGAGCCAGACCCAAGGATTCTTCACGTCATGCCTGCCCAGCCTGAGCCCTTAGCCAAGATGGCCGCCGCCTCACCGCTTGAACCCTTAGCCAAGATGGCCGTCGCCTCGCCACCTGAGCCCTTAGCCAAGATGGCCGCCGCCTCACCGCCTGAGCCCTCAGACAGGATGGCCGTCGCCTCGCCACCTGAGCCCTTAGCCAAGATGGCCGCCGCCTCACCGCCTGAGCCCTCAGACAGGATGGCCGCCGCCATGCCAATTCCTGTTCCCCGTTCTGTTCCTGGAGTTGTCAGCCCTGCCTCCTCCATGGCTCCGCCCTGGCCGCCTGCACAGCCTACTCCGCCCTGGCCGCCTGCACCGTCTGCTTCACCCTGGTCCCTCCTGCCTTCACCTGCTCTTTGTCCTCCTCCTGTGCTCCCTCTTTTTGCAGTTGGTCTAGTTCTGGTGCGAGGACATGCCTTGCGGGAGGGGCGTTATGTCACAGTTGTGTTCTGCCTGAGTCTTGTTTTCTTTAGTCACATGTCTTCGTTCTGTTCTCTCGCCACTCATTTGTATCTATGGTTACTCTCATTATCAGTTCAGTTTTGTCACCTGTTTAGTCATTGTCACAGTAACAATTACAAAAGAGAAAAAGCGTATTTTGTTACTTTTGGAGCTTGGAAGGTCAATTGGGTTAAGTTATTTGAGCAGATGCTTTATACCATCATCGCTGTCCTCTACAGAGCTCATTTATACATTCAGCATCTGGCTCATATTCACAATCTCAAACATATTCTCAAAACTATCATTTTTCAACATCTTCAAAATCAATATTTTGATCGACGACAGCTTCACCAGATCCACCATCAAGTGACCATGACACTACTATTTGATTGTGTTCGGTACTTGCTCTGCAGTAAATTGCCGAGCCATTTCAAGTTTTGCTTATGATTTGTTTTAGTTCTGTTTTCTGCCTGTGGTAACTGAGGAAAATGTCACTTCTTCATTGTGTATCAGACATTGCCACCTTGTGAAATAAAAGTGAAATGCACTTATTAATTTCACTTATTGCACTTTACCTCTGGCATGATACGTTTTAATGACAGCGAGTGCTACAGGCAGGGCTTAATTTGAGCCGGAACATGTTCCGTCACCTCCGACGTTGGATCCGGAACCTTTTTTATTGGATCTGGCACCTCCTGTGTCACTATGGAAAATTAATTGCCTAAATGAAAAAAATAAAATTACTGTTTGTGTAGTGTTCAATGATGTTATTTGTCTGGTTAGTCTTTATTCCCCACTGAAGTTCTACAAAAATCTTGTGTTTGCATTTTCGATGTGTTTTGAGGTGAATTTTCAGGGTAAGACGGAAAGGGGAGGGGGGAGAGACACTAAGTGACACATGACTTGCGCGCTTGTTATGCTAGTTGAGATTGCTGTTAGCCTCCATCGTTTCACTCAGGGGGAAAAATGTCAAAAAGACAGCAAAGTTTGCTTAACTTTTTCAAATACGCTGGCCAGTCAGATCCCAAACAAGCAAAAATCGTTTCCGCTGATCAAGAATGTGGAGACCACGGTGGACACAGCAGTAGTATCGACATAATATCTTGTTATTTCGACATAAGGGGACATTCTAATCTGCATTAAGCCACATTAAGCGTTCTTATAATGGTTTTCTATGGGAGGAAAATGCTTAACGTGTAATTGTGTTCATATTCTGGGCTCATCTGATTTGTTTGTACATAGCATAGCCTACTTTGTTATGATTTTAGTATCATAATGATTAATAAATGCATGCACAATTATCCGTGAACTTGATTTGAACAAATGCCTTTCAACTTGTGTGCAAAATTCAGAATTAAATGAATGTGCAGCAATTTGTACAAATAGAGAGTCTGTAGGCCTACTATACTGTTGTAGCCATTAAATAAGCGCATTTAGTTTCATATTTGTTAAAAATATTATAATGTTATTTTTTTTTCCATTTATGTTGATTTATGAAAAGTGAACAGCATGAGTAATGAGTAAAGATAGGATGCGCAATATGAGACATGGAGTGGGTCAGACATGATTTTGACCACTTCATTAAGTTTTGTTTTGTAGAAAGCCTTTCTTTAAAGTGAATTTCGTTTTGTATAAATTGTATCTTAATTTTAATCAATTTTTCATCAACCAATTGCCTGGATTTAATGAATAAGAAGCAAATATAACAGAAAATATAATCATGGAGGCGCCCGCTTGCATTGCACTTTAACTGGAGCGCATCTCATACTAACTTAACGAAACTCAGTGTATGCCTCACACAGACATGAGCAATACATCAAATGCACAAAGCTTGAAATGTCTTTAAACGAAATAATTCAAAACGAAAAAAGAAAAAGGCTACTCTCTGATTATGTAATCCATTATGTGCATTTCTCTCTATAGGCGCGTTCACTACGGAGATGGCGATCGTCAACTTCATCTTTGCAGTCGACACTGTCAGAAAACACTAGTTTATTAATAAAAATCAATGCACGTGTCACCGGATTTACAAATGCACATCTTGCTAGTTGCACGCACACATATTATGTCGAAATAACAAGATATTATGTTGAAATAACATTATTATTAATAATAGCCTACATCTTTGTAGCGTATGGACAGGACTCATGATTACCTGTCATTATAAATTTTGGGAAAGCTTTTAGCTTTTAACCTGGTGAATATAATTCACTAATTGGAGCCGCCTGGTCTGTAAGAGACATCCTCCTGGGGTGTTTTATGACCCCCCCAGAAAGCAAAGAATAACACCAAATGGACCCCGAAGAGCTCCGAAAACCTTGGTCAAATTGCTTTCTGACACTTTCATGCCAGCATGAAATTTAACAGAACATGGCTAGGATCCTCACTGACAAGACCACAAAGATTGCTATCAAGCTTCCCCCCTTTCCTGCAAACGAAGGCCCAGGTGGTCTGTCCACACACACACACACACACACACACACACACACACACACACACACACACACACACACACACACACACACACACAACACACAAAGACACACACTCACCTACAAACACGTCCTTTGTATGTAATTTTAGAATAGAAACCAACTTCTAGTGTATGTACATTCCTATATGCATGTGTGATTAGTTTTGCTTTATAATAGAGGTGTGACTTTCTAATGCATAGCCTTGAATTAGAAATGTTCTAGTTTAAGAATGTTCGCCGGCATCCTCGGGTAATCAGACCCCCCTCCCCACTTTGGTTAGGTTGATAAAGATTTTTATAACCCTAACGGAATGTCGACAACCTAGGAATCTCACTGAGATTCTGGCAGAGGAGCAAAATTAAAGTGTTCATCCTAGATATTTTATATGTATAACCATTGAAGAAATATGTAAACCTGAATGTAATTTCTCTTTTTCATGATTGTTCTTCTCTGTGATGGGTTTTTGTATTCTTGTAAACCGTAAAGGAATAATGTTTCAGATGTGCACACTGTTGCAATCCTAGATATGCCATGTGGATCTTTCTAAAGTCCAATCTTCAATTCCCACTTATCAATGAACATCACATGTTGGGTTCATTTTATTCCTAGGTTGTTAGTTTAACCTTTAAGCTTATTTTTACAGAATAAGAATCGATCTCGACGTATACCTTCGAAACATATCTAATTCGGTATCCACGTAAAGCTCTCCTTGTACTGAAACCAAATATATGCATCAGGATCTGGCAAAATGTATGATACTATTTTTACCATCGTTAGAGTATAACTGATCACATAATAACGCTGCCATAAAACATGCAAATTAAACTGAAGAACTGAGACAAAGAAAGTTTCTTCCCGCTTGGAATGTCACGTTCCAATTGGCCTAAGCCAAGGGAGGAGTTGAAATTTCTGTACCCTAGAAAAGCGGTTACACTCCGCGTTCAGTTCGAGTTCTGTATTTTCTTTCGTCTTGTTTTGTTTCTTTCTTTCACGAACCCTCTTCGTCAGCGAGAAGATCCATATGGCTCCCTTTTAAGGGAGCATTCATTCTCCGTTTTCTCTTTTATTTTCTTAAGTCTTTTCTTTATTTTCGTCTTTGTTTAGACTCTACCATTCGTTCAGTGAAGCTTCAACTTTAAAGAGACTTGAATCTCCCGCGGCGCACACTCCTCATCCTCAAGGACGTGCACGAGCACTGAAAGAATTCTTGGCTCCATAGCTCCTATAGGAGTCATCATCTCCTTTTTATTTTGTTTACTAAGTTTTATTTTCATATTCGTTTCTCCCTCCACAAAGGGAGATGAACTCTGAATCATGTTTCTGGCAACTTCACGTTCGGTGAACCTTTAAACTTCGCGCGAGTCGGGCTCACCCAAAAGACACGAGGAAACACGCCCCGCTCTAAAAAGAGCTCTTCTTCAGCAAATACAAAGAGAACCATATGCAAGTAATGATTTTTGATTTGATTGATGTGATTTCTTGTTGTCTCTCAAGGTTACACTGCCTGTGATTTTGCCTAACTGTGATCTTTCTTTGATCGCACATGTTTAGTTTCACTTTCTCTCATCTCTCTCATTGTCAGAACTCTCTTTCATCCTCTCCCTCATTTTCGTTATTCGTTTAGTCTTGTATTTGTTTACGTGTTCTGTATATACATACCTATTTACTCTGTGTGAATCGTAGTTATGTATTCATTAGTTCAATTATTAAATTCCATATATTCCTGATTGTCTCAATGCTCATTTTTACGAAGTCAATGATTTGTTGATCTTAAGCTACAGAGCTGATTTGTTACTTTTAAGTAACCTAATTTTATAAGAACAGGAGAGTTGTTTTCATGGCCAGAAAATAGCTTTCTTTGAATTATAAGAAAGAGATCATTTTGTTGAGAAGTTGATGGAATTAATTTTACGACCAGTTTGCGGGACAAACAACTGTTTAATTAATACATTAATTTCCCTTAAAAATTATTCTGATTAATTGATCTGAAAGAGGGACCTTTTGGTGTATTAATGATTAAATTATAATTCATTGTAATTGAATATTGATGTATACGAATGGGTCTAAATTTCAGCTTCAATAATTTATTAATATTGTAAGAATATAGATGAATCAACCCGATTCATAATTTTGATTCCCTATAATCATTTGAGCTAAGTCATATTTCTTACATCTTTTAGAATATTTGATTGAATGCTGAATGTTGCGCTTGTTCAATTTAATAAAATTAAAACTTTAATTTTAATCATTAAAATAATTGAATATTAAATATTTAGTGGCCAAGTTTTGCGCAGCTCCCCCTGTCAATGATCTAGCACCCCCTCAGCACATGCGTTAAAAATCATCTGGCGCCGCCCCTGCAGAGAAGCTACGTAGGCAGTGTAATTTTTTTTTTTGTTCTGTTGAACAATCGAGTCCGGTTGAAGAGATGAGTCCGAGCTGCGTCAATAGCAGAGGAGAAAGACCACGAAATTTAAAAATATGACTGTTATTGTGTCACGAAATGTAGTTTTAAGAGTTTATCAGTCGAGAATGTAGTTGTTTGAAGCTCAACTATGTTGTTTATTTATTATAAAAAATACACTAATAACGAGAAATGTTTAATTTCACAATCTATAGCTTCGGTTAAATACTAGTATATTAAACATATAAGTTAAAATACATTAATGACTCGTTATAACGTATTACAAACTTCTTCTATAATAAAGTGATTTTGTATTATTTGTAACCAGGCACTAAAGCGATTACCCATAAAACGTGCTTTGAACCAATCGGATTGCTTGGGTCCTAAGCTCGGACTCATCTCTTCAACCGGACTCGATTGTTCACCACACCGTTACCTCCAACCCCCGTTTTGAGTCGCCGGATCCACCCCCACTCTGCGCTCCGGGACCTCCCACTTTGCAAATTAAGCACTGGCTACAGGCCCATGATAATTACTCTTTAACCCTATATGGTATGCATTATGTTGTAACCATGACATTTTTTTTCTTTTTTTCTTTTTCAAATAAGTTATTACATTAAATGTATGGCGGAATGGCTATATGGCAATGCTTTACCACAATGGAAAATGGTCAAAAAATTAGTTTTTCAATACAAATTATGATTTTCTTTTCTATTTAAAATGCACATTTCTTTTAGGAATGGATAGATTTATATACTTGGGACTCATGCAAACCAAAAATAATACAGGTAACACTTTATAATAACGTTCAGTTGTAAGTCATTTATAAGTGGTTAGTTAATGATGAACTAATCATTTACAAAACATTCATAAATTACTAGCAAGTGATATGCTAACATTTTATGTATGTTTTGTAAATTCCGTTACAAGTCATTTACAAGTGATTAGTTAATGATTAACTAATCGTTTACAAAACATGACTATGCGTTCATAAATGATTAATAAGTAATATGTTCATTATTTTATGTATGTTTTGTAGATTCAGTTTTAAGTCATTTACAATTGATTAGTTAATGATTAACTAATCATGTACAAAACATGACTACGCGTTTCATAAATGTTTAATAAATGATGTTACATTTTTTTGTATGTTTTGTTCACATCAGGTGCACAGTGGTTAAAGACTCCATGTGTTTCAGAGAAGACAGCTGTCTATACCCTCACCAGTCAGCACTTACACTGCAGTACACACTACAGTGTCCAACACCTGTTATAGATGATGTGTAAATTATTTACATCACTTTCTGCATCCCCTAATCTAAAGTGTAAGCTATTCCTCACTTGTAAATGTGTTACACATCATTCGTAGATTACCACTTCAAGAATCAATAAGACATAAAATCTATGAATGTTATCTACGTATGATGTGTAACACATTTACAAGTGATGAATAGTTTACACTTTAGATTAGGGGATGCAGAAAGTGTTGTAAATGATTTAATAATGCGTTTACACATCACATTACACACAGGTGTTGAACATTGTTACTTACCTGTTACAAATGACGTGTATACAAGGCATTTACAACACTTTCTGCACCCTCTAATTGCTACATACATATATACAAAAAAAAAAAAACAACAACATAATTTATTAAACATTTTAGAAATGCATATTCATGTTTTATAAATGATTAGTTAATTATTAACTAATCAATTGTAAATGACCTATAACTGAATCTCCAAAACATACATACATTAATTAACATATCACTTATTAATCATTTATGAACCCATAGTGATGTTTCGTAAATAATTAGTTAATCATTTACTAATCACTTGTAAATGACTTGTAACGGAATTTACAAAACATGCATAAAATGTTAGTATATCACTTGCTAATAATTAATGAATGTTTTGTAAATGATTAGTTCATCATTAACTAACCACTTATAAATGACTTACAACTGAACATTATTATAAAGTGTTACCATAATACATTACCGCAATTCCACTGTGGTGGTACAGCATTGCCATATGGAAACATTGATATTTTATCAATTTACAGTACAACTATGTTAGACAAAATTGATTTGTAAATAAAAATATTTAATTTACTTACCAAACACATATCTTTGTGCCATTCCTGAAACATAGTACATACCTATCATTTCCATGGTGTTTGATTTTTCATTTGACCATTTTCATGTACAGAGTCTCATGTGAATGTTTAAGTCAGCAGGACTCCTCAGTGGCATCTGGTTCCTGTAAAAAAAAAAAAAAAAAAAAAAATACCCCAAACAACTGTAACCATGCTGATATCAAGAGAAACTATAGGGCTGCACGATTTTGGCAATACATTTTTAATTTTTCTGGTTAAAATTGCAATTTAAAAATCATATATATATATAAAATGAACACCAGATTTGTTGTGCCTTGTAGGCATATACGTGTAGGGCTGCATAAAATAATAATAACAGTAGCCTAGCATGCGGCCTATAAATCGTTAAGACTTAAGCTAAGATGCAGTACGACTGATCGTTCGAAATGGAACTTCATCAGTCCTCTGCTTTTCTTCAAGTTTGGAAGACATGCTGTGAGCTTACATTGGATTTACCTCAGAAGAAGAATGTGATTTGAAAACAATAAATATTTTAAGGTAAGAAATGTATTCTGAATTATATTAGACTTTGTAGTTTTGAGATAATGACGTTTATGCGTGGTTTGTGAAAAAAAAATATATAATAATTGTCACTGAAATAAGGTCATGAAACCCATACTGATTATTTCTTCACAAGACTTTTGAAAATTGTATCACATAGCCTAGAATATTTGCTTCAAAACTATGTGAAAATCATCCTGCCTATTCATTCAGATAAAACAATATATTGATTTAAAATTTGTAAGACATGTTTTGTGTAAGAAAGCTCTATGCGAGCAGGCGTGAATCATCATGAATACTGATGTGTTTCACACCTGAGAAAGACAAAGACCCTCCCATAATGGCCCTATCAGGTGCTATCAGGCCCTATCATTTTGAGGAACCTTGCACAAAGAATAAGAATGAGATTTTAAAAAGAATGGCTTTATTTGGATTTTTGGATTAATGGTTAATGGATTAATGGATTGTTTGGATTTATTTACAACACAACATATAATCCAAAGATACACAACAAAGGACAAAAAAAGCACATTATTGAACACACTGATCTAAAGACAGAGACTTGAACAGTCACATATCTTTGTGCCATTTCTGAAACATAGTACATACTGTACCTGTCATTTCCATGGTGTTTGATTTTTCATTTGACCATTTTCATGTACAGAGTCTCAGGACTCCTCAGTGGCATCTGGTGCCTGTAAAAAAAATAAACTGTGAACATGCTGATATCAAGAGAAACTATAGGGCTGCACGATTTTGGCAATACATTTAAAATTTTTCTGGTTACAATTGCGATTTAAAAATCATATATAAAATGAACACCAGATTTGTTGTGCCTTGTAGGCATATACGTGTAGGGCTGCATAAAAGAATAATAAGAATAGCCTATAGCATGCGGCCTATAAATCGTTAAAAAGGAACACTTCAGTACACTACCCTAGAGAAAAAATATATGAATATGTTACTTCAAATGTTTCCATTCGTTACAAACACAGTATTTAACAGTAAACACGGTTCTAAAAATTATTATATTCACCATATTAGAGTAAACACTGATACTAGCCTACTTTTATATCATGCTGTGTTTTATTATCGAACATAGAAACATCCTTGTGTTATACATGTAAATAAATTTTGCATTGAAAGGTAGCCTGCCTGTCTATAGTTCATATTTCAACATGTTTCCGTCGATTTCATACATTTTTAGTCTAGCAACAGTTCAACTACAATATGAAGTTTATGCAACAATAACACTAAGGGCCCTATCTTGCACCCAGCACAATTGACTTTGTACACCAACGCATGTATCTTTCCTATTTTGCACCCGCGCACAGCGGACTTTTCCCTCCAGGGATGCACGCCGGTAAACTAGGGAATGAACTTGCACTCCCGGGGGCGGTGCAGCGTAAAGAGGAGGCGTGTTTCGGCGCAAATGTTCCCTGATGCTATTTTGCAAGTTTAGAAAACAATTCCGCATTGCGCATGTTATTCATATGCTATTTTAAGGGCGCATGCTTGGCCATAATCAATGTAGCGTGTGCACAACGCACATACACTTTGATTCTCTCATCTACACAGAAGCGGCAGTTTTCATTTTTGCAAATCATACATTATTACAAGGAAAAATATTAACACATGAGGGAAATCATTGTTGTGTCCATGAAGATGTGAAAAAATAGGCATAAATCTAGCTTACACATTTACCCAAATTATTATACGCCTGTTTAACCGAAGCTAATTTGGGTGGGTTTCTCCCATCCCCAATGTCACTTCTCTGTGTTTTACGGCCCTGACGAGAATGTCGGTCTCCTCAGCTGTGAACCGCTCCTGGCGTGCGCCTGGCAAATCCGCCGTTATAATAGCAATCCGCCATGGAACAAGCGTGCCTGCTCTTAAAGGGAATGTGAGATGTCGCTCTGATTGGTTTATTTCACGTTACGCCCAAACATATTCATATATTTTTCTCTAGGGTAGTATACTGAAGTGTTCCTTTTTAACGATTTATAGGCCGCATGCTATAGGCTACTGTTATTATTCTTTTATGCAGCCCTACACGTATATGCCTACAAGGCACATCAAATCTGGTGTGTTTTTTTTTTTATTTTTTTTATGTATATATTAGTGCTGTCAATCGATTAAAAATTTTAACTAGATTAATCACACATTTTTTCTGTGATTAATCGCAATTAATCGCAATAAAAAAAGAAATGTTTTTGTATGTTTTTAATATATTTTATAATGTAATAATTTCACAGTTAATCAAATTAATGTAGAAACAACATAAAGACAGTATATTTTAAATAATTGTTTAATGGCATCTTTTTATGAATGAAGGCCAGTATTACTGATATTAATACAGCTACTGATTTTTTTTTTCCACATTTATTAGGCTTCAAAAATATAACAGTTTTTAATTTAAGTGAACTTAAAATAATGCTAACATAAACCCATAATAAATGTCATATTTATTCGTGCCCTTCCTGTCTTAACAGTTAGGAAATATACAGAAATTTAATAAAGTTATCAAAGTTATATGCAGTCTGCACTGCATAAACTATAAATTAAATAGTTAATCCTTATTAAAGCTACAAAAGTTATTCAGTCAACAGCAGTGAGTCATTTTCTCTGTTCCCTTTGTTCTTTAACTTTACTGACAGGAAGCTTTATTGGCTGCTGTCCCTTTAAGAGCAGACACACACACACACACACACACGCGGAGCTCACCGTTATATACTGTCTATGGATCTCACACGCGCCTCATTCTCTCGCAACTCTTTGTTCATTTTAGACTTTATATAAATCATTTAAGACTGCTCTTATGAGGATAATCGACAAAATTATTGTTATTGTTAGTTCAAGCGCGAAAGAGAACTGGATTCTGGCGCCCTGTCTATGTGTGTGTGTGTGTGTGTCACATAAGGACATTCACAGACAGCGCATTCTCTTTTGTCTTGCCGCGCTTGAAATGTTTAAAAGCATTTAAATGAATAAGAGCGTGATCATCTAATGTAAAGCTAGCCAACGGATGGCAGAAAAGACGGATGCTGCGTTAATTGCGTTAAATATTTTAACACGTTAAACCAGACAAAAATTAATCGCATGCGTTAACGCGTTAACGTTGACAGCACTAGTATATATATATCTATATATATATATATATATATATATAGTAATTTTTAAAGCGCAATTTTAACCAGAAAAATGTAAAATGTATTCCCAAAATCGTGCAGCCCTATAGTTTCTCTTGATATCAGCATGTTCACAGGTTTTCTCTTTTTTTTTTTTTTTACAGGAACCAGATGCCACTGAGGAGTCCTGCTGACTTAAACATTCACATGAGACTCTGTACATGAAAATGGTCAAATGAAAAATCAAACACCATGGAAATGACAGGTACAGTATGTACTATGTTTCAGAAATGGCACAAAGATATGTGACTGTTCAAGTCTCTGTCTTTAGATCAGTTTGTTCAATAATGTGCTTTTTTTGTCCTTTGTTGTGTATCTTTGGATTATATGTTGTGTTGTAAATAAATCCAAACAATCCATTAATCCATTAATCCAAAAATCCAAATAAAGCCATTCTTTTTAAAATTTCATTCTTATTCTTTGTGCAAGGTTCCTCAAAATGATAGGGGCTGATAGCACCTGATAAGGCCATTATGGGAGGGTCTTTGTCTTTCTCAGGTGTGAAACACATCAATATTCATGATGATTCACGCCTCCTCGCATAGAGCTTTCTTACACAAAACATGTCTTACAAATTTAAAATCAATATATTGTTTTATCTGATTGAGTATGCGGGATGAGTTTTGAAGCAAATATTCTAGGCTACGTGATACAATTTTCAAAAGTCTTGTGAAGAAATAATCAGTATGGGTTTCATGACCTTATTTCAGTGACAATTATTATATTTTCTTTTTTCACAAACCATGCATAAACGTCATTATCTCAAAACTACATACTTTGACATACATGCTGCATACATATTTCTGTAGCAGAGTTTGTGCTGAATAAAGTGTAATCAGACTTTAGCCATGAAAATGTCACAAGTAACAGAAATAAGCACAAATGCCACAGCATGTCAGAACACCTCCAGGGCCCAGAAAACACCTCAGACCCCAGAGGGTTAAGGCCTGACCTTATTTCCCATAGTGCAATATATTTTATTGTTAACACTTTATAATAACTGCACGCTATTAATCATTAGTTCATCATTAGTAAACAGTTAATTCATAATTTATAAAGAAGCTTGCTACTGGTAACATAAACCAGTACCACCTGTTCCATGGTCGAGCCACCGGCGACTAATCTGGTGAACCCACTGGCCCGCATAGGGAGTGGGAGGGTGGGTAGATACCCTGGCAGGACAAACACAACACCTGTCTTTAAGGGCGCATGCACCTAGGGTCCTGCGTCCATCTACCAAGCTGGCACCCTGCTGCCTTGCAGTTATGTCCCTGAAAAATCCAGGTGTGTGTCATCAGCCTTTGAGGGCGGGTGGTTGGTGCATTGCCTTTGCCTAAACTTCCGGTCAGACACTGCACCTGCTAAGCTACTCTCTCTCGTCTTGGACTCTCCTTGCCAGGTGGGTGAACTTAGCAGAAGAGAGGGGCTCCCTGGCAACTAGCAAAACCCAGTGAATCCTTAACAGATATTGCTAGCACTCCTTCAAAAACTATGAAATCTCACAGAAAAAGAAAATCATACTGGCAGGATGTCGCCCAGGCTAAGAAGGTCCAACCTAAACCAATCAACATGAAATTTGCAACATGGAACATCAGAACCATGCTTGACAGAGAAGAAGCAAATAGACCCGAGAGACGTTCAGCTATAATCTCTCGTGAACTACTGAAATATAACATAGACATTGCGGCTCTGAGTGAGGTACCCTTTCCTGAGTCAGGCAGCATCCGGGAAGAAAGTGGCTACACAATATACTGGAGTGGGTTGCCATCAGGGCAAAGACGTGAGGCTGGTGTCGCTCTCACAGTATCAAATCATCTAACCCCAAAGCTGATACAGGACCCTAAACCAGTAAATGACAGGATCATGACCCTCAGGCTGCCGTTAACAAACAATTGGAATTGTACCCTGATCGCGACATACGCACCAACAATGATGAACAGCCTGGAGACAATCAAAGCTTTCTACAGCCAACTACACCAAGTTCTAAGGGCCATCCCAAACTCTGACAAGATCATCCTACTAGGTGACTTTAACCCTCTGGGGACCAAAAACGCGCCCGCGCGTTTTGCTCGTTTTTTTTTTTTAGCAATGAAAATAAACACTAAATGCTCTGTTAATTTTGATCTTTCATTTTCGTGTAATACATCAATCGATCCTGTTCAGTTTCTATTTTTTTTCTGTATACTCACAATAAAAATAAAGTGTTTTGCTTTTTGACAAATAAAGAAACTTTAACATGATGCGATTTCTGCCTTCTCTCTGTCAGTAAACTCCCATTTGAAACGCGTTCGAAAATGATCTATAACTCCGCGAAAATTCAGTCAAACAGGCAAACAGACCCACGGGCATAAAGCTTGAGATCGCATCTTTTAAATGAAGTAATTTATATAAAAAACAAATATTCTCAGCTTCTGTAATCTGTACAAAAAGAGAGCGACTCCAGTCGAGCTCATTACAAGCCATTCAAAAGTAATTTGACCACTCCCCGGAGAGCGCGTGCTATTCAAACGCAAATTCTGAGAACGCCCACATCAGCTGTAAACAAAGCGCGTTGCAATCGAGTGAGACATAATATAGCCTACCTTATGGAGAAAAGTTTCATCAGAACAGTGCTGATATGAGGAGCAATATCTCCTGATATGAGGAGCAGATCCCGCTGAGGAGTGAGGTAGGCTGTTTTCTTTTCTCAAGTGTTGATGTGGAATAACGTTAGTGTAGGCCTGATGCAAACCGCAAAAAGATGAATCGCATTTCTATAATATGACTCGCGTTTCTGTGAGATGAATGAAGGGTACATATTTGTAAAGACTGTTTAGCCTAAATATGAATCGCGCGTCTGTGTGTGAAAGAATAAACTGCTTTGCTATAGCCTACTGAGATGAGTAAAAATCGACTGGAATATGTTGAAAAAATGTATTTGTATAAGCAACGTATTAAACTGCAAATTAGCATTTATATGCCCTAATATTTCATAAAAACAACGTTACAGCCAGCAATTTCTGCTCATATCTAACGTTATATATATATAACTATATTATTTATATATATATATATATATATATATATATATATATATTTGCTATATTCAAAATAATGAATACATATGATAAAATGTTGGCCTATAATCTTTTTTCTTTTTCTTTTTTACAAAGAAAGAGTACACTTGAAATATTGTTGAAATTGTAATTATTGTTGTAATTGTAACATTTTTAATAAAATAGCAAAACATATTTACAAGATAGATGTAAGTAAAATCTTAAATGGTCAATATAAGTCTTCTTCTAAATACATCTTTTGTCTTTGCATTGTGGCTCAGTCAGTGTCACACCTGAATGAATGGCTAATTATGCAGAGTCATTATGCAGAGTGGGTGGGACTTTGTAATCTAAGGTGTAAACTACTCCTCCCCCTCGCATATTGGCTTTCCAAGCAAAACCTGTTTTACACCATTTAAATCAATGTATTTTTTTTTGTGAACGATAAAGCAAGACTATGTTCACATAATTTTGAAGCTAGAACTCAAAGGGAAAACATCCATTAGTCAAAAGTCTTGTGGACACATATTTAATATGTGTTTTGTGGTCTTAATTCAGCAACTTTCATTTTAATTTTTTCCAATAACCACGCATAAACATTATTCTCTTAAAAATACAAACATCTACATACACGTTGCTCGCATATTATGGTTGCCCTGTTTGTGCTATATAGAGTGAATTTACACCTTTGCCATTAACATGTTTATAAATAACTGAAAAAAGCACAAATGTCAGAGCATGTCAGAACATCTCAAGGACCCCAAAAACAGCTTGGTCCCCAGAGGGTTAATGCCAGGGTAGGCCAAGACAGCACCACATGGCTTAAAGTCCTTGGGAAGTTTGGCACAGGTAAGGTGAACTCTAATGGTAAGCTTTTCCTCTCACTATGCACAGTTTAAACTTGCCATCACCAATACATTCTTCAAACACAAAGCTGCGAACAAGAACTCATGGCTGCACCTGCGCTCACACCACTGGCACCTGATTGACTTCATTGTCACTCACCAGCATGACATGGAGGACTTCTTTACGTTTTCTGTGGCTGGGCCCAAGCTTTGGAATGCTCTCCCTTATCATGTGAGGTCTGCTCCGTCATTGGACATTTTTAAATCTACTCTGAAAACACATTTTTATTCTTTAGCTTTTGGAAATTTGTAATTGTTGTTTTTTATAGTGTAGTCCTGCTATGCACAATGTACAGCACTTTGGATCAATTTGTATTGTGTTAAATGTGCTTTATAAATAAAGGTTGTTGTTGTTGTTGTTCTTGGATATCAGAGCCATGCAAGGGGCAAACTGCAGCACAAACCACATATTGATAATGTCGACAACTCGTCTAAAGATAAGGTAAGATGATAAATAAAGGAAAACAGACAATAAAAATGCTGGACATCCTCAAACTTAAGCGTAAAGATGTAAGGGAAGTTCTTGATGCAGCTCTAAATGAAAGACTGACGGACCCAACCGTCACGGTCTCCATGGACGAAACTTGGAACTCATTCAAATCGGTCTATGAGACAGCAAAGAAGACAATTGGGATCGCACGCCAGATAAATGAAGACTGGTTTGATGAGAATGATGAGGAGCTCAGCAAACTCATAAAAATGAGAAATGAGACAAGAAACAAAGTGCTAAATAGAAACACCAGATCGGCCAAAGCAGAACTCGGGAAGCACTCTAATCTAGTGCAGAGAAGATGCAGAGAGCTGAAAAATTATTGGTGGTCAAACAAGGCAGTGGAGCTACAACAACTGGCAGACATGAATTATACAAAATAATTTTATAGCATGAAAGCAGTATGGGGTCCGCGGGTCAACTACCCCGATCAACTTCTCGCTAGTGATAATACAACCCTACTAAGTGAAAAGCAGGACCTACTGAACAGATGGTCTGAACACTTTAGCAGTCTATTAAATGTCTGCACAGATGTCGACTAACATGTGACGGATACTATTCCCCAAACACCCAGTCAGCAATGGATGGATGCCTGCTGTACAATTGATGAAGTCCATAAAGCTGTGAATTTGCTAAGTAGTGGTAAGGCCCCAGGTGCTGACGGAATCCATCCTGAGATAATCCAGCAAGGTGGCATCAAACTACTAGATGTACTGCACAAGATAATAAGGCAAGGCAAGGCAAGGCAAGTTTATTTATATAGCACATTTCATACACAGTGGCAATTCAAAGTGCTTTACATAGAAGAAATTAAAATAATAAAAAGAAACAGTTTATACAGAAAATACAGTACAGTTCAAACAGTCGGACGAACATTGGCACAGTGCTCATTCATTAAATGCATAGCTAAACAGATGTGTTTTGAGTCTGGATTTGAATGTGACTACAGTAGGAGCACATCTGATCTCTTCTGGAAGCTGGTTCCAGCTGCGGCTGGCATAATAGCTAAAAGCGGACTCGCCATGCTTAGAGTGAACCCTTGGTATTTCTAGCTGATATGATCCTAATGATCTGAGTGATCTGTTGGGTTTATATTCAGTGAGCATATCTGCAATGTATTGAGGTCCTAGGCCATTGGATGATTTATATACCAGTAATAATACTTTAAAATCAATCCTAAATCTAACTGGGAGCCAGTGTAAAGACCTGAGGACTGGTGTGATGTGTTCATATTTTCTGGTTCTGCTCAGAATCCTGGCGGCAGCGTTCTGTATGAGCTGCAACTGTCTTATGGTCTTTTTGGGAAGGCCAGTGAGGAGTCCATTACAGTAATCCACCCTGCTGGTGATGAAAGCATGAACAAGTTTCTCTAAGTCTTGTCTGGAAACAAAGCATCTAATTCTTGCAATATTTTTTAGATGATAGTATGCTGATTTAGTTATTGCTTTGATATGACTACTGAAACTAAGGTCTGACTCTAGTGTCACACCAAGATTCCTGACTTGATTTTTAGTTGTTTGACCCCTAGAGTGAAGGTATGCGTTCACCTTGAGAACTTCATCTTTGTTTCCAAATGCAATGACTTCAGTTTTGTCTTTGTTTAATTGAAGAAAGTTTTGACACATCCAACTGTTGACTTCATCAATGCACTGGCACAGGGAGTCAATGGGGCTGTAATCGTTAGGCGATAGGGCTAAGTAAATCTGTGTGTCGTCTGCATAGCTGTGGTAAGAGATTTGGTTCTTTCTCATTATTTGGCTCATTGGAAGCATGTACAGGTTGAACATAACTGCAGCATGGGACTCCCGATCTGTCCCACAAGACTGGAGGGGGACGCACAACTGATTACCCTTTTCAAGAAAGGCGACAGACGTGTATGTGGTAATTACGGAGGCATCTCACTTCTTTCTATCCCAGGAAAAGTCTTTGCCAGAATTATCCTCAACAGACTAGCAACCCATGCCGAAACAATCCTCCCTGTGGCCCAATGTGGTTTTCGACCAGGTAGAGGAACGGTAGACGATTTTCTCCCTAAAACATATACAGGAAAAGTGCACTGAGCAGAACAGGCCTCTCTTCATGATATTTGCAGACTTTACTAAAGCCTTCAATACAGTGCACAGAGAAACATTATGGAAGATCCTGCGTAAAACTGGTTGCCCTGACCTGTTCACTGACCTGATTGCCAACCTTGTTTTCCCTCTTCCTTGCCACAGTCCTAGATAGTGCTTTTGCAGATTGTGATAAAGGTGTGATGATACAGACAAGGCCAGCAGCTGACCTCTTCATCGTCAGTCAGTTCAAATCATCAAGTAGAACTAAACCTCTCCTTGTCCGGGAACTTACGTTTGCCCACTCACATCACACAGGAAATGATCACCCGCTTTGCCACAGCGGCAACTGCCTATGGACTCAAGATAAATATAAAGAAGACAGAAATAATGTTCCAGCCACCCCCAGGCACCGACAAAAGCAGCCAAAACATCCAGATCGGAGGCGAAAATCTAGCAATGGTCAAAGAGTTCAAATACCTCGGGGCAATAGTCACCTACAACAACAAACTAGATGGCGAATTATATCTACGTAAATCAAAAGCTTCGCAGGCATTCGGCCGACTAAAAGAAAGAGTCTGGTCCAGCAAAGACCTCACCATAAAGACAAAATGTGCAGTGTATCGTGCAATTGTTCTCCCAGCTCTTCTATATGGAGCATAATCTTGGACAGTTTATATGACCCAAGCACACAACCTCAATGCCTACATGATGAGACACCTGAGACAAATTCTAGGCATTAAATGGTGGCAGCATAAATCCAACAAGGAGTTACTAGATAAAACCAACACACCCAGTATGTACAAAACACTAATCCAGCACAATCTGAGAAGGGCTGGCCATCTGAGCAGACTGGACAATAGTCGACTACCAAAACAGATTATCTACTCGCAGCTCAAAGAGGGGCACCATGGCATAGGCAGGCCAAAGCTGTGCTTCAAAGACACAGTTAAAAGAAATCTCAAGCATAAACAGCACTCAAGCACTAGGCAGCTGGGATCGCCAAGCAAAAAACAGGACTCTGTGGAGAAATCTAATTCGAAGGAAGTCGTCATCGGACACGATGGACAGCAATTGATATAAAACATTAATAAACATTAATAATCAGTTTATAAATACATCTATAAATAATTTATTCTTGATTTATAAGCATATCTATAATGTTTAATACTTGAATTGTCATACTTTATTAATTATCAATTAATCATTCCTGAATTAAGTATTGCATTATTTACAAACCAGTTTTTTAGGAGTTGTCAGTGGTTAATAAGATCACTTAGAAAGTGTAAGTAAATGATTAATAAACTATTTAAATGTATATTAATATATCTTAAATATTTATATGTTCTGTATCACTGTGTTGTGTTTGTTTCCTTTTTCTGTTTAGAAGATAACGGAGTCTTTAAATCTCTTTTGTAAATGCTTTACAAGGCATAAATAGTCAAGTCAAGTCACCTTCATTTATATAACGCTTTTAACAATATTAATTGTTTCAAAGCAGCTTTACAGTGATAATAGAAAATTACAGTAACAGAGATTGTTTTGGCTTTAAAGCAGTTCTAGGATAAAGTTATTGTCCAGCTAAAGTTAGTTTTGATTGATTGATTCACTTCCGTTGCGAAGATCATTAGTTATTAACTTAGAGGCCGCTAGCACGACACCTTTCTAACAGAAAACCCTCAACGCGCTCCGGTGTAACGCCAGCACAAATGGATTCTAATACCGCCTCAGCCTCGTCGTTACATCCAGCCGCCCAACCGCACAAAACAGTGCCTGGTGGCTCGAGAACGCACTCCCGGAAATAGGTCCCAAGGTGCAAACGATTATCAGTTATCTCTGTGCAAACCTACACAACCTCTGCGCAAACCTTTGCGCAAACACAGATGACAACGTTTTATCTGTACAGATGTAAAGGGAGAGCCTAGTCCTCACTTTAGATGAGCTCACAAAAATAGTTAACTGACCACTACTAAATGCTTTATAACTACCTGAATTAACCATAAGTTAACCACTTAACTAACCACACTAATTAACTATTACTATAAGTCTGAATAATAAAATATATGAATGTACCTTTAAATAGTTTATTAATCATTTACTTACACTTTCTAATTGATCTTATGAACCATTGTTAACTCCTAAAAAACTGGTTTATAAACTAGATGTACCGCATCGCGGTACAAAATATGACCGCCGCTCAGGCCTGCACTGGCTTTCCGGGGCCCCCGGGGACCAAACGAAAATTTTCCGTAGAAGTCTAGTGGGGCTACATGCCCACCAAATTTCATGTTCCCCGGTGTTTCGGTGTCCCTGGTATCGTTGACGAAAAATTTACGGGGGCCCCAACGCGGGGGGGGAAGTGGCCCCCGGGGACCAAACGAAATTTTTCCGTAAAAGTCTAGTAGACCAACATACCATAAAAATGTCTTCATCCTCGGTGCCACGGTTCAGGTAGTTATTTAGGAAAAACTGCATTTTTTTGGGTTTGGGGGGGCCCAGCGCGGGGGGGGAGTGGCCCCCGGGGACCAAACGAAATTTTTCCGTAGAAGTCTAGTGGGGCTACATGCCCACCAAATTTCATGTTCCCCGGTGCTTCGGTGTCCCTGGTATCGTTGACGAAAAATTTACGGGGGCCCCAGCGCGGGGGGGGAAGTGGCCCCCGGGGACCAAACGAAATTTTTCCGTAAAAGTCTAGTAGACCAACATACCATAAAAATTTCTTCATCCTCGGTGCCACGGTTCAGGTAGTTATTTAGGAAAAACTTAATTTTTTGGGGTTTGGGGGGGCCCAGCGCAGGGGGGGAGTGGCCCCCGGGGACCAAACGAAATTTTTCCTTAGAAGTCTAGTGGGGCTACATGCCCACCAAATTTCATGTTCCCCGGTGTTTCGGTGTCCCTGGTATGGTTGACGAAAAATTTACGGGGGCCCCAGCGCGGGGGGGGGAAGTGGCCCCCGGGGACCAAACGAAATTTTTCCGTAAAAGTCTAGTAGACCAACATACCATAAAAATGTCTTCATCCTCGGTGCCACGGTTCAGGTAGTTATTTAGGAAAAACTGCATTTTTTGGGGTTTGGGGGGGCCCAGCGCGGGGGGGGAGTGGCCCCCGGGGACCAAACAAAATTTTTCCTTAGAAGTCTAGTGGGGCTACATGCCCACCAAATTTCATGTTCCCCGGTGCTTCGGTGTCCCTGGTATCGTTGACGAAAAATTCAGTAAGGTGACAAAAAAAAAAAAAAAAAAAAACTTTGACAATCCCTATATGACCGCTTTCGCTAGCTACGCTAGCGGCGGTCATAATAATGCAATACCTCATTTAGAAATGATACATTGATCATTAATAAAGTGTGAAAATACAATTATTAAACACATCATGCTTATAAATCAAGAATAAAGCATTTATAGCTGCATTTATAAACTGATTATTAATGTCTATGCTTTATAAATGATGAATTAACTGTTTACTAATGCTTAACTAATGATTAATAGCGTGCAGTTTTTATAAAGTGTTACCGTGTATGGATTCTGGATAACAAGGAAATGAGTAGAAATGAATTCTTGCCATAATGGCAACTCTGTAGTATAAATGGTTTAACAAAACTGCAGAACTCATGTTCTGAGACAATATTTTTCGCGAAAACAATGATCAATGATGTGCACTTTCGTTCGGTGGTAGAGTGGTCCATTGGCTTGTTTGATTAGGTCTGATGACAAACCTGTATAACCACTGCTGCTGGAGGCGTGCTGTTGATCCTAATGATAACCCCTTCTGTGATCTTCCCAACAATGTGAAAAATACAATTGTATATGAATGATATAATGAGAAGTAAATGATAACATTTGCATGTTTTTGTCAGGCGAAAAAAAGGGCCTATCTGTTTCCATTAAAAATATATAAACATCCTAAAACATATGTTTACCTTATAGGCAAAATTGCATACATTTGATTTGTTTAAAACAATTCAAATTACTATTTGGCCAGTGGAAAAGAATGATAATAACTCTTCTCTTAAATATGTATTTTATACAATTTAGATTTTATGGGTATTTTGATAGCCTATATTTTTTCTAAAACAAGGCAAGGATACTAAATGATTTTTAGCAATGTACTGCACAAATGGCATTATAGTCCATATATCATATTTTCCTAATGTCTTGTACCGTTAAACATGGTATCACGTGTATGGAATATGCAGATAGAAATGATATGCAGATGAGGATATGCATTGTAAAAGCTAGATGTGTGTATGTGTTAACAATGTAAGTTTTATACATGAGGCCCCTGATCTTTAGCTTGACTAAAAATAGAGTAATTGCACTCGGAATTTGCAGATATGACATTGGATAGAATCCTGAAAACAAAAGGCAGTGCACATTTGATTTTATACTTAAAAAAGGAAATTGATTTGGGTGAACTTCGCTTGTACATGATCAGACTTTTGTCTTTCTCCAAGGGATATGTAGTTATTATAAGATATGGCATTTTTTACAGCAGATATCTGATTACATGCCTCAGCGACACAATGCACAAACTACAAGATTAATGACATGATTTCCATGTGCCACTCATTTCTGATACAATAATACAAATTGAAAAAACTGAATCTGGCTCACTTGATTGCAGTGGATTATAAGTTTAGCCATTAACAATGCCTTAATGTAGTGTGAAGTTGGAAAATTAGATAATTATGTATGTGAATGGTCTTTTGATGAATAGCAATACGTACTTCTAAACTGGTATAGCTCTCATTCTAAACAGTTGTATCATCACAACCACTAGTTTAAGTAAAACTTAGAAAATAGCTATAATGAACTGATGCTAGAGACATAAACATTAGCATTAAAGGAATAGTTCACCCAATAATGAAAATTCTGTCATAATTGATTTTCTTTTCCTTTTTCTGCAGAACACAAAAGAAGTGCATACAGTGAAAGTCAGTGGAGTTCATATTTTCTAGCTCCAAAAAGAACATAAAGGTACATTTTTTTAAAATATGGTGCGTTGACTGCGTTACCAAAGAAGCCAGGAGGTGAGAGTGGAGCATCCATCAAGAAAGTTTTATCTTTCTTCTTAATAGCACTGCGGTTCAGCTATAAGTGGTCTTTCTGTGGCCACCACCAGGGCTACTATAGAATGGACGACGGATTGGCCCTCCTTAGTGGCCTGAAAAGAAAGATCTGTGGCCCGACTTACTGTGTCCGGGCTAATACCCCTGCCCTCATCCAGGTCTCCTAACAAGTCAGCCTGGTAGGCTTGCAGCAGTGACATGGAGCCTGACCAGCTGCTGAATATGCCTTACCATATATGTCGGGGCCTTTAAGTAGGATGCAGACTCAGGGGAGAGATGGCTGGCTAATGTGCAGTGGCCTGAGTGAGTTTATTACATCCATGTGACTGCACGTGCAGCAGATGAATGCAAGGGTTTATATTAAAGCTGTTAATGTAATAATCTTTATTAAAACTAAATGTTATATTTAAATTTGACTTTGTGATGTTTTTTACATGTAAAAATAATATTTTAACAAAATTATTTGGGATCAAACAATGATTGGCGGACCACCAATTGAAGACCCTTGGTTTATAACCATTTTAGCTAAATGTAATCAAGTGATTTAACATCATGATTTTATGACACAAGCGCCTATTACATTTGAAGTTATTCATGTTTGATTTGGACATATTTGATGAATGCATGAGTGGATGAATGATTTGATTTGAAAGTGATTAATCCTAATTTCAGTCTGTTCATCATCGAAATTGACTTTCATTGTCATGATAAAAAGGCTGACACATTCTTCCAATATCTTCTTTAGTGCTTTGCAGAAGAAAGAAATTTGTACAAATTTAGAATGGCATGAGGGTAAGCAAATGATGACAGAATTTTCATTATTGGGTGAACTATACAGCATATCACTCTGTAATTTATATGAAATGCTGGTGGATATTTTGAGTCCACATTTCTGAGGAATGGGAGTGAATGAGCTCTGAAAGGTGACAAAAGGTTCAAGTGATAGGGAGAAATTTTTTTTTAAATACTCTGCATCTTATATCTGATCATCCTTGTATGTGAATCAAACCCATCCTTCACTGTCATACTTTTTCCCTTACTTGGCTGTTACCATCCTCCAATCTCTCTGAGACAAGCTCCTCACCAACCACTCATACTATAATTATCGACATCAGTGACATGGCAATGATTCATTGTCATTATTCTTCCCAGGGATAAAATGTAAATCTGGATAATAGCTGTCATTTTGGAAGGGGTTTGGCCAGGGAAACTGCATACAGATTGATACTTAGCTGTCCGTCGCACCAACGGATGGAAATTAAGTGGTGACTCATGCGCTCAGTGAAACAGAAGATGTCCATGGTGAAACGGAAACTCAAAGACCATCAACAGCCTCCTCAATAAAAACCAGTTCCCTCTGGGCTCATTATTGCATTAGTCTGCTGTCTGTGATATAATTCACCACACTATAGCAATGGTCAGAAATCTTGCACGGATTTAAATGTCTGAAATGTGTGCTTTAAAATATATATATACATATATATTTATTTATTTTTCTTGTCCATATGACTCAATCAAAAGTTGACCATATTCTCTGTGGTAAATTATTTCATGTGTTGGATGCCACGGAGCTCATCCCCCTCCAGCCCACTACACTCAACATCATAGATGACACGATCCCACCCAACATCCCTCCCACCACATTGTCACCATCATCTCCACTGACTCCATATAGTTTCCCTGACTTACCCTCCCCCAATGGTGTCCCATAGCTCATCAACTTCTGATTCCTGTCGGCTCGTTAGCTCCAACTCGGGCTCATTCAACACCAGTATGGCTCTGTGACGCAGATCCCCTGGTTACACCTCAGGCCTTCAGACCCAGGTTTCCACCTTGACCATGTCAGCCCTTCAGATCCACCTTGGCTCTGCCCTCCCTCAGCTCCGCTGTGGTCCGCCATCACTAGGGCTCCACAGGGCTCTCTCGTCCCTCCGGCTTCACCTTGGTCTCTCATCACCTTGGTTTTGACTTCTGGGCCAATGGCTGCGCCTCAGTATGCTGTATTGGTAACACTTATACATCTTAATCAAGAACAAAGCATTTATAGCTGTATATATGTATAACTGCTTACTGATTTCTATGAATGCTTTATAAATTATGAATTAACTATTTACTAATGCTTAACTAATGATTCATAGAATCCAGATATTATAAATAACAGCTATAAATGCTTCGTTCTTGATTTATGAGCATGTCTATAATGTTTAATAATTGTATTTTCATACTTTATTTCTATATGTCTGAATAATAAGATGTATAAATGTACCTTTAAATAGGTTATTAATCACTTACTTACACTTTTTTTAAATGATCTTATGAGCCACTGACAACTCCTAAATAACTGGTTTGTAAATAATGTAATACATCATTTAGCAATGATAAATTCATCATTAATAAAGTATGAAAATACAATTATTAAACACATTATAGATATACTTATAAATCAAGAATAAAGCATTTATAGCTGTATTTATAAACGATGAATTAACTATTTACTAATGCTTAACTAATGATTAGCACGCAGTTATAATAATGTGTTACCTGATATATTTATTATTATTATTATTATTATTATTATTATTTAAATTTCAAATCACGTATTGGAATGGTATTCTAGATCTTTCTATAATTGTCTTTAACCCTTTGCTATAGGTAGAGTTTGGATAAGGTGTGCTGCATTTTATGAAAATTAGTAAAACAATTTTATCTAAACACTTTACATAAATAATAGAAAAATATAGTATGACTAAACAAATTATGTTTTCATTAATCATTTTTGCTCAGACAAACACACTGAGTAAACATTTAAAGTGCAGGATGGAAAAAAGTAATAACAGGTTGATCCTTATTTTGTAGCTATAAAATCCACCAAACATTTCCTGTGATTTCAGATCAGCCTAACACAATGTCCGGAGAAATTTCACACCATTACTCTTTACAAAAGTTTGCCAGTTAAGCAATTTTCTTGGGGTCATGGCAAACTTATTCCTGCAAATGTATTACCTTAGCTTGAATGTTATCGATGTGTATACAATTTGACAATCTATCTATTGTTTTGCCATTTAGGCCATTAGAGGCAGTATCTCCTAAAAGTCATGTAGGATTCCTTTTGAAGTCACTTTCACGCTCTGAAAGGTTCATGATGACCAATTTTGCATAACACCAATTCAGTGAGAAGCTGACTGAATTTAGTAAGAGGAAGGAATGTAAAGTCATTAAAATATTTAAATATCTATGGGTGTTTGTTGTGATGGGTCTAGCCTCCTAGCCACACCCACTGGCCGGCCGTAGCAGGAAGAGTAGGAGACCCATCACATTGTGTTGATGTGGTTTTAGTACCACTGTACAACTGTACCAAACATATTTGATATCCTGACTCGAATATAGTCTATGTGTTGCACAGAGGGAAATTTCACAGACCATTAATCTGGATAGAAAACTATTAGAGATGAGGTGTTCTCTGTTGTCCTTTAGATTTTATGGCTCGAAAATCATTCTGATTGTTAGTGAAAGCAGAATTTGACATGATAGGGCTCGCGCATTATCATGCACAGATATTATATTGGCTTACATTTATGTCTTACCGCTGCTTAACTACAGCATCAGAGATAATAAAAGTAAAAGACACATCATGGGCTTTTAATGATTATGCAAAATTGCCTTATTTTTGTTGCCATATATCTCTCATGGTTGCCCTTTCCGTGACTTTCTGATTTCCAAAAGCATCTCACCGGAACTGAGTAATTTGGGGCTATATGATATCTCTTCTCGTTTTTCATTTCAATTTCCACTCTCCTTCCTTTAATGATAAAAACAAATAGTGTTTTATTTCTTGCAGTAAATCTACTGTTTCATTATCTCTCTTTCTTTCTATCTCTCTCTCTTTCTTTCTTTCTCTCTCTTTCTCCTCAGCTCATCTGCTGGCAAATGATAATGCTCCTATGAAAATGTGCCAGCTTCTATTTATAGAAGATGGCGGCCTGCCAGGCTAATAACTTCTCTCTGACATTTCTGAGAGCACCGAGATTGTCAATTTACTGCTCATCTAGCGGCAGAGCTTTTCCTCAGTGCCTCATCCTGAACGACTGGCCATCGGTGAGGCTACGCCAGGGAACTGAGCCTGCTAGCGATGCCAGATCCCTTACAACTGCACCTCACTTACATCATAGAGGACATCATGTCCTCCAGCCAAACCCCAGCCTGTCTGCTCTCTCTTTTGTCCCTTGGCATTTATATCACACTGTCTGTTCCTTTGTCACTTCCTTTCTTTTATTTTTATTTTCTTCCTTTTACATATTAATCCCTTCTCTTTCTTTCGGTGTGTTTTTTTTTTCTTCTTCACCAGCATCAGAGCCCAAATAGTCTGAATGTGGATTGCAGTAGTGATTACAGCTTTTTCACTGTGATGTGGCCTAAATGTGACTTGTATTGTCACGTTTCTTCAGGGGAATCAAGGATTTCTGCACATTTCCAGGTGCCTTTTAATTCAACACTGCATATGATAAAATATTTCTTTCTTTTCTTTCTTTTCCTTTACTTTCTTTTCTTTTTGTGTACAAATTATTTGTAAAAAAATACAAATTATGTCAATACTCATTCTAATGCAATTCCAAACCTAAATGCTGTTTTTCTCTGTGAAATAGAAACGGATTTTGAATCCTACAAGAGCTTAATTCCATATTATAACAGTTTATAATAAACAGTGGCTCGAATTATTTCTTGCAACTCAAATGAAATCGATAAAAAGTTTAACTTTATTTAGTCCCAAGACACATAATTACCAATGTTGTTTGATTTTATTTACAACAAACCTGCAGCATAGCTGTCTGATTTTCTAAAATTATTTTGTTAAAATGTTGCCTTGGTAAGGTTTTTTTTTTTTTTTATTCATCTCACAAAGTTACCGTATGACTTCAAAACTTTGAATACAGTGGTATAAGTTATATCAAGTAATTCTTTAGGGATTTTATGATCTTTTAAACACTAGAACCTCCACAGGGTAAAATTTACCCATGGCTGTTTTTCAAATGTACATAACATATTTTCAAAAAAAATATCCAAATCTCCCAAACATTGCCTTTAACTAAAATTGTGTTAATTACAATCCCCTGTTGTTTAAAATTGTTTAGATAAAACCAGATTAAAAACAGGGCATTTATAGCTATAAGTGCCAGCAGGTCAAATTTACCTATATTAAGCCACAATTGTTGACCCACGACGTAGACAGGAGGCTTTGACCGGTGGCGATCGGCCTGAGCCTTAGTGCGCGCTCCCACCTGGAGGAGAGTCTCACAGGCTCTTCTCCAAGTGTGGCGGCACCTCTGGACGAAAGCGTGTGCAGAGGGGATCACAACTTTGGATTCCAGACTGGGAAAATTAGGTGGCTGGTACCCTAAACTACACTCAAACGGAGAGAGAGCCGTGAATGACACTGGTAATGAGTTGTGTGCGTACTCAACCCATGAGAGTTGCTGGCTCCAGGAGGAAGGATTCTGGGAAACCAAACATCGCAACACTCTCTCTAAGTCCTGGTTGGCCTGCTCAGTCTGGCCGTTGTTCTGGGGATGAAACCCCGAAGACAGACTGACACTCGCCCCCAGTAAGCGACAAAAGTCCCTCCAAAATTTTGAAATAAATTGAGGACCCCTGTCAGAGACCACGTCCATCGGGGGGCAATGTAAGCGAAAGACGTGGTCCACGACAGTAACCGCTGTCTTCTTGGCAGAAGATAATTTGGGCAAGGGAATAAAGTGAGCCGCCTTCAAGAACCGGTCTACTACGGTCAAACCGCCCGTATTGCCCTGAGAGGGCGGGAGGGCAGTAACAAAATCGAGCGTGATGTGGGACCAGGGTCTCGAAGGGACAGACAGCGGTTGGAGTAACCCATCCGGGGGTTGACTGGAAGTCTTACCACGAGCACAGATAGAACATGCCAAAACAAAACTCAGAATGTCGCAAGCCATGGAGGGCTACCAGAATCATTGCTTGACCAAAAAGCTGGTACAGTTTACTCCTAGGTGACACGTCACATTGGAGCAATGACCCCACCGAATAACGTCAGACCGTGATCCTTCCGGCACAAATAAACGATCCGGTGGACACTTGGGCAGAGCCGTTACCCCTTCTAAGACCACCTGAACGTCGTCTTGGTGGAAGTCAAGGCGGTCTGAGGAGCGGCTAGTTGGCTGAAATTGCGAATGAAATGCCTGTAAAAATTGGCGAACCCCAGAAACCTTTGCAGGGCCTTACAAGAATCTGTGGTTGGCGAATCCACCACAGCCTTAAGCTTGACGGGATCCATGCGCACTCCCTCGGAGGAGATGATATACCCAAAAAATGGAACTGACTGTGCATGGAACGCACATTTAAATATATATTCAAACGCACATAACTATAGAACCCGTTCTTAATGCGCATCTGAACGCCATCAGCGTTTCTCACAGGTTCGCGTTTAAAGTCTGTGTAGAGAGAATGGTGTCGTCTTGGCGGCCCTAATTTAAAAACAAATGATCGTTGCGACGGAAGCGAATCAATCAAAACTAACTTTAGCTGGAAAATAACTTTATTAAAGAACCGCTATAAAGCCAAAACAATCTTACGTTAAATTATACATTTATCTCTGTAAAGCTGCTTTGAGACAATCTACATTGTTAAAAGCGCTATATAAATGAAAATGACTTGACTTGACTTGACTTGACTTGACATTTCTCCGCCTTGACAAAAAAAAAAAGCCCGTTCTCGAGCAGCCTCTGGAGCACTCACCTGACGTGCTGAACATGTTTCTGGAGAGAAGATGAAAATATCAATATGCCATCCAGGTAGACATATATGAACTGATCTACCATATCTCTCAGCACGTCATTAACGAGTGCCTGGAAAACCACAGACCGAAAGGCATGACATCTATTGAAAATGCCCCCTGGGGGTATTAAAAACGGTTTTCCACTCATCCCCCTCCCTTATGCGAACCAAATGATATGCATTGCGCAAGTTCAGTTTTGTGAAGATGTATGCTCCCTGCAACCGCTCGAAGGCTGAAGACATCAACGGCAAATGATAGGTATTATTTACTGTGATGTTGTTCAGCCCTCGGTAATCAATACACGGTCGAAGAGAAACATCCTTCTTCCCCACAAAAAAAAACCCACCCCCGCTGGAGAAGAGGAAGGACGAATGAACCCAGCTACTAGAGAATCAGAAATGTATTTCTCCATGGCCTCCCTCTCTGGAGCAGAAAATGAGTATAACTTGCCTTTAGGCGGAGACGTACCTGGCAGTGGATCTATAGCAGAGTCATAGGGATGATGCGGAGGAAGAGAAGCAGCCCGTGACTTACTGAACACTTCCTTCAGGTTGATGTACTCCTCAGGCACGTTAGACAGATTCACTGGCTCATCCTGTAACAAAGAACAAGACACAGACGAACAGGCAGACACAAGACAAGACGCATAACACTGATCGTTCCAGGCCGAGATGGAACCGTGGCCCCAGTCAATCCTGGGGTTGTCCTGAATCAACCAGGGGTGGCCCAGAACTATGGAGGCTGATGGAGATTCATGAACAGGAATGACAACTCCTCCGTGTGATTCCCAGACGTGATGAGGGTGATCAGACCAGTGGTGAAAGTAATGGCAGGAAGTTCTTGTCCGTTAAGTGCATTGACAGAGATCGGGTGGGTGAGTGGATTTATGGGATTCTGGAGATGTTGTGCCAGGGTGTAGTCCCTAAAATTACCTTCTGCTCCTGAATCCAGAAGAGCCTGAGAATTATGAACTCTGTTTGCCCATTACAGTCTTACCGGGAGGAGGGTAATCGATGAGGATTCTTCCACGGCTAGTCCGCCCGACAGTAACCTCAGTCCTACTGCCGGGCTTGGTCTTTTACTGGGCAGTTCACCAGAAAAGAATCCAGTTCCGCCACAGTAAAGGCAAAGTCCTTTCGCCCTCCGCTGTTCTCTCTCCTCCCAGGAAAGCCGAGCTCTACCCACCTACATTGGTTCGTGAACGAATGTGGGGCTGACCGCTTTGCTGATACTGGCAGTAGAATACTCGGAGGGTTGGGGACCCAGAGTCTGACGTACACGTTGGTCCCGACTTTATAGACACGCATCCACGCGTAAAGCCAACTCGCCCAGTCCTTCGAGACTCGTTGGAAGTTCCAATGTGAAGATCTCCTTCTGAATGCGCTCAGCCAACCCATGCAGGAACATGTCCCACTGCTCCTCCCCGATACATTTGCACTCGGCCACCAATGTCCGGAACACTATGGAATAGTCGGAGACGGATCTGTTGTCCTGGTGAAGGTCGGTGAGCACACAGGCCACCTCGCGACCTGCCACCGTGCGATCAAAGACCCCCCTCATCTCCTCAGAGAGTGCTTTGAACGAGGAGCAGCAAGGATGTTGGTTCTCCCACACCACCGTTCCCCATTGAGCCGAGCACCTCGACAGTAACGTCATGACCAAAGCCACCTTAGACTGTTCAATGGAAAACATCAGTGGCTGGAGAGAAAAGAATAAAGAACATTTAGTTAAAAATGCTTTGCAATAGTTGGGCTCACCCGTGTAGACTTCAGGTGTGGGTAAGCGCGGCTCATGCTGACGGCCGGTGTTCGGAGGAGCAGGGGGAACTGATGGTGGGGCTGGTGCAGTGGGAGCTGTCAGTTGTCAGAGTTGGTTGGTGAGCTCGGACACCTGCGCTACCAAGGCCTGTACTGCGTGACCCGTAGCCACCATATGCTCCTCCTGTCGATCCATGCGTGAATTACTGAGGGATAGGAATTCCTGCAGATCGCCTTCCCTCGCTGAATCCATGACAGTGGTCAGATCGTTCTGTCAGGAAGTAGAAGCGGATTCAGTAGCGAGTGAAAAGACAGTTTATTGAACAATAACAACAGTGGTGAATGAATGGGTCAGAATCCGAGGAGATGGCAGGTAACAGAGGAACAAGGCAGCGCAGGGACGCAATGGGCAAAACCGGTCCACCGTGGGTCACCGCAGGAACGACCAGGCAGCCAGGGACATAACTCAAAACAGGAAACAAAGACGAGAAACCAGAGAACACAAACAGTACCAGGACTCGACCACAAGAGAAACCAAATGATCTGACAACAGAGGACGGAATACACAGACATTAAATAGCTGGTGCTAATGAGCTGATCAGCACAATCAGCAGACACACCCACAAAGACACACACAGAGAGAGAGAAAAAGTCAATGAATCCATGAACCGTGATATATAATGCCTCTTTTTTTCATTAAGTCATTCTCGCAGCACTTATGTCTTAACGTTCTTTGTTACTAGGTAATGCCTTTCACCCACTGAGATAATGGTAATCAGTTTTAGTCACCATGGATAATATTACACCACCCAAATATGTATTTATTTCCTTCTAATTCTCGTTGTCATTGCAGGCTGTTTTAGCCTATATTCAGTGATTAGTGTAGCCTGCATAGCCTTGAACATAAAACAACAGGACAAAAACATAGTTGATGACTAAAAATAGTAATTTCATGACTCTAGACTTTACTTTGTAAAGACAGTGGCTTAATATAGTGACATAATAAATTTTTTAGCCACTTGGTATACAATGACCCCTGGCGGTTCTAGTGTTAAAGGAGCCGTATGTAAGATTGTGGCCAAAACTGGTACTGCAATCACTTTCAAATTACTGTAGAGCGGTGTATCTCCTCCCCCTCCCCCCTGACTCGAGGTTGCCAGATAGGCTGCAGGATCCAGCAGGAACGTAGGCTGCTACGTAGCTGTGGTAACTAGAGCAGAGCTGGCAACCCCGATGCCGAAACACTACTGACTTCGTGATTGGTATAGGCGGAGGGTGGCACTTCAGGCCAAAACACAAGATGACAACATCAACATCAGTTGAGGGCTGCAACTTCACTTTTTAATGACAATATCCTGGCCGGACTACTGTTGTCAGTGATATAAGTATTTGAAATGAACATGATTTCTTAATGTCTAGTGACATATCAGGGCCATTTTATGATTAATTGAAATACATTTCTTACATACAGCTCCTTTAAGGCCCGTTCACACCAAGGATGGCAACTATAAGGATAAGGATAACGATAAAGATATAGTTCTAAAAATCGTTCTCAATATTAAAGAATAGCAGAGTTCACACCACAGCTATAATGATAATGGCACAGAGAACCAATATCATTGGAATCACTTTCAGAACGATTTTATCCAGCTAATGAACAATAAAAAAATTGACAGCCAATCAGAATCCATCCTGCTGTAATGAGCTTGAGCATTTAAAGCGGCAGACAAGCACACGCTTAGAATAAACAGGACGATATCGTCCGCTGGTGTGGACACTAATATAGTTATCTTTATTGTCATCTTTATAGTTATCGTTCTTGGTGTGAACGGGCCATTAGTGTAAAAGACTCTTAGTGCATAATTAATAACACATGTACATGGTGTACATGTGATAAGTATTATGCACTAATTGCTCAGGTGTTTGCTGTTTTTTTTTTTTTTTCTGTTTGTGTGTCAGTATTATATTTGGATCACTGAAGTTACCATTCACATGAACCAGATCAGTATCAACAGTCCATATGGCACAGATCCTCACCTCTAGTCCTTTGACTGGAGCTTTGGCATCTTGGAAAAACTTTAATACTGTAGCTATCATTGGAGAGATCTCATAAGATCACCAGTTGCGGGATATTTAAACTTGTATAACTAACCACCTGTGCTCGATTTGTATACAGAGCACCTTGTATATTTTAATCTTTAGCATACCTTCACATTTTCTTTGCCACTCAGAGTCAAAGTGTCAGTGCAAGCGAGTAGGACCATCGCTAATGGGGCGAAAGGTGGTGACAAAAAACCTCCAGCCCCCACCCTGGAATGTGATTTCAGCCAAGTGGGGGCCAGCAACATGTACTGGCACTTTCCCCCCAATTCAAGCACTGCTAGACACACAATAATCTAGTAAGCAGAAATCAGTGTGCTGCAAGCCTATTCATATCAAAATCTTGGAACTGAAGAGAGCTTATACTCTCACAAATATGACAGTGATTTAATCTGTCATTCAACCCGTTCAGTCTTTTGTAAGTGACCTTATTGAGTATATTTACAGCACATATCAGGCCCTCAAAATCAAATCATGGCTTGAAATCTAAATGGGCATAAAGCCAATATAGCTCCATTTGTCTTTTCTTCTGTCAGGTGATTTGCTCTATGGATATGAACACCATCAGGGGTGTTATGGTAATATGCAGCATTTATTAGTAGATTTATGATATGTGAATAAAGTGAGGTGAGGTCCGTGCTGAACCAAACCCGAGGTGGACAAGTGCAGTATTGACCAAGGGGACCACTTTAAGGCCTTTTCACACGAAACATGGAATGAAAAACAAAAGTGGCATTTTACAGCATGTTCACAGTATTTAAAATTATTGTCGATTGAGCTAAATTAAAAGCAAATTAATGTTGATTCCAATAGATGACACGATGCACAGTGCACTTTTCAGCTGCTGTCAAAAGAGAAGCAGAAGAAATAACACTCTTTTTTTCGGCACAAAACCAATTGGAAAATGAAATGAGATTAAACACAAACTATTTTTATACTGAGGAATGTTTTCACTGTGTTGGGTCACCACCCCTGATGTTCAATGTAAAAATTGGGTCCTAATGCAAAAACAATTGAGAACAAGTGCTGGGGAAGTGCCATAGGATAATTTATAAAATGATAAATGAACAAGAGCCTATGACTAAGTATGTAATTATCTTATGACACTAGAGCTTGAAAGGCTGTCAAAACAAGTGAGAGTCTTTATTAATTCATTTTTCAACATTATTAATGCTTTCAGAATTCATTGATGAGTTAAGATATGGCACTCTTGTCAAGATTTACTCTAAGTGACAATCATGTCAAAACAAATTCTGTCTAAATTGAGTGAAACTAAATAATACTCTCCACTCATTGATTAATGTTTCGGGTGGAACTGTTATGGTCTGAATTAATTAAATGGCACTTCATATATATATATATATATATATATATATATATATATATATATATATGGGATTCCCCAGAGCAGTGTACCACTTTACCTTGTTGGCTTCATATGGTCATTTACTTTTTGTTCCCCTCAATGACACCCTTGCCTGTCTAATTATATCACCTAAAAGGCACTGAAATTAAACTTTAGTAGACAGGAACACCCAGGGAGAACAAATAAACCATAGCCAATAACATGTTTGTGTTGTGATTTCTCTCAACTTGTCTCTTTCACTCTATGTAGACTGATGGGACCTGTAACGGCAAGCTTTGGCTCAGACTCGGCCTATATAGTACTTTGATAACTTAATTGAGAGAACAATATCAGTGGAGCAATAGGGGAAAAATCTGCTCTCTACTAGTGGTAGCCTCCATGTGTCATTACATTTTGACTGACACTGTATAGCTTATATAGTAATGCAATGCAGACAGCGTCAGATCATGGTCACTGGGCACATGTTTTTGGAGGCACCCAACCTCTGTCACCCCTATTAAGAAATGCATGAAATAAGAAATGCATGTTTTTGTAGTTAGCAGTAAACTCAAAATATTTTCCAGGCCCTATCCTAGGCTGCATGCTTTGGGGTCCAAGTGTTTTGTACATGTTCTTGTTAGGTTATGTGTTAGGGAACCTGGAGACCCTTGGTCATCTTGTGCTGTAGATCTGTGGTCAGCACACACAATGCCCCAAGGGATCTGGAAGACATTTCCTTTTAACTCTCAGCCAGAAAGGCTTTGGATGACCGGGTCCATAATCCAACTCTGCATGCTGAGTATGCTCATACAAAGTTGGAGAGCATGTAAAAAAAAAAAAAAAAAACACTCTTTAATCTTTAAATAAGAAGGGAGTAGTCTTTTGTGACACAGATCACTGATGATCTACTTTCCATATGGAAGCTCTCTATCTTTTTGTTCTGTCTTTATCCCTTCTATCCTTCTAATCATAGCGGGAATAACACATCAGATTGTTTAGCAGGAGTGGGTAGGCACAGTTCCTCAGTCGACAGTCAGTGCACTGAAAGAAGAAGGATGCATTTTCCTCTTTGCTGAAAGAATAAATGATAACGATGGGGTGTGACATTATTTCAGCACTCGTCATTTGGTTCCTCTCTGACCGAAATGAGCTCATTTCATGCTCCAACGGGCAGTCTGAATCCCAAAATGAGCACGAATTGTCACTCGCCCTGGTGCTCAGATGGACAGCCAATGATTGTGAGATCAGAGAATCTAATGGAAAATGTGAAAATCACAGGCAATAAAAGCCACCCTAGAGTTCACATTACTGCCAACCAATTTGATGGCTGACATGTTTTTGCTTGAGACGTATTGTTAGGTGGAGAGTTTTCCAGAGGTGTACCAGGCAGCTGGCTATGGTGTCTGTCGGACGTCAGCAGGGCTTTGCCATCAAAGACCTGCTGCAAAGACATCAAGCCCTGTCTCTCTCATTGGTCTAATGAGTCCTTTCACCTCCCATCTACCTCCAGGCTTTTAGTAAACTGCCCTTTGGCACAACACAAGCTGTAGTGATATCTCCCCTGTGTCTAATATTGAGTCAATGAAAAACTCTTAAAAAAGTTAAATGGCACTGCCTATGCTAACTATATGCCTGTCAATATTTCCATCTTCTCTTCATGGATACTGCAGAGAGATTCCGTTTGAGGTGTCTTTGACGATATGTTTACTTACGCAGAGAGTCTAGTAAGTATCTGGTTGTCCTTGTCACAGCGTGCATCTCAATGATCTCGCACCCTGTCAACTTGTTAAAAACAGCAAGTTTAAGAGTGTGTGCAACATTTACCTTTTGACGGTCCCATATGTGGGATTTTTATTTCTGTGCCCCTGAGAGTACGGTCCCACATATGGGATTTAGAATGTTCAGTGACGTCACATAATTGCCAGATTCAAACTATGCTTTCGGCTTTGGCTGGCGCTGAACAAAAGACGGACGCGCTCAGCGCTTGTCATATATCACAACTATGCAGTGTTTTCAACCACATAATGTTTATTTTAGGTTTCAGGCATTTAAATACACATAAGCACTTATGGTGTTT
>NC_140210.1:29249039-29253953 GCF_951802725.1 Rutilus rutilus | reverse complement strand
AGAAGCTGCAGGCTTGCAGCTCAATAAAGACAAGTACTGCTTCCGGCCAACCAGCCTGCTGTTCTAAGGTCATACTGTTTTAGCGGAGGGTCTTCTTCCTGATGAATCACATTTACAAGCCCTTAAAGGTGCCTTATGTAAAAATAAATAAATTCATACTCCACATTCCATACCAGATGGGGGCAGTATACCTCCAGAAAGTGAGTTGGTCTACTCTAGAGTATGAATATCTTCAAGCTACTCCCCTTCACCTTTACCAGTGAATATGTTCATATTCGTTTTGTTCATATTACATTTTTATTGTTAGTTTGAATTACATTAATTTGACAGACAGCATTCGCTGATGTTGACCAAGCTAGCGCCAACATAACCAGAGCTTCCAACTCTCACGCATTCACCGTGAGACACACGCAAACACTTTTCACACGCTCTCACCCCACACATCAATTTTCTCACGCACAGAAAAATCGCGAAGCAAAGAGGACACGGAGACCGACAGACTAGACAGAGCAGGTTAGTTATGATATAAAAAAATCTCAGCTCTCAGATTCTGTCAATTAAATACCGTTTTGGCGCTTGTAAATGTTACACGACAGATCCCTAGCGCATGTGAACCGATCATCTCTACTAGCTAATAGTAAAAAAATCACGAACACTGAAAGATACAGTAACGTTAGGCTACAACTTACCAAAATGTATTCCTCATACATAATATCGACCAATCAGTGTTTTTTATCATCGTGAAGAGGTCAATAACACAGCTGGAGAACAATTATGTCAGATTTACCTCAGGAAAGCCATTTAATAAACATAATATAGGTCACGTAGTTGGCAAGAAAAAAAGAGCAATAGAGATTGTGCTATGTGTACTATATTACAATACTGTATTTATGAACGTTATATACGTTTATCGAACAGCCTTCGATACATTTCTATGTTATAACTTCCCGAAAATCTACACAAACATATAAAACAAACTTCTAACGAAATACTAACAGCATCTTACTTACCAATCCAAACGAAATGTTGCAAGTTCGAAGTCAAACCTCATTTTTTTCATGTCCATTAGTTGTCTCCAGCGATGGAAAGCAGTGCCAATGTTTACTCTGGTTCTGTTCCTTTTTTATCATATTTTATTTGAATGTAGTAGTGGGCAGTAGGCTACTTTCCACACGATTGACATCAGGTTCAAGTACGCCCACAAGCCGTGCGAGTTATTCGTGTATTGCATGTTTGGCTGGTGGTTATGTTGCCGGCATACCGCCTCCCATGGCCGAAACTGGTATTACGACACCTGTCGGGCCGTGGCTATTAATGCTAATGCTAATTAAGTTGGCTTGAGAAAGCCAACTTACTGATATTGTACTTAAACTTATTAAGTTGGCTTGAGAGAGCCAACATATTGAAATCCTATTTAAACTTATTAAGTTGGCTTGAGAAAGCCAACATATTGAAATCCTATTTAAACTTATTATTATTAAGTTGGCTTGAGAGAGCCAACATATTGAAATCCTATTTAAACTTATTAAGTTGGCTTGAGAAAGCCAACTTACTGATATTGTACTTAAACTTATTATTCTTCTGAGACTAAAAATTTCTATATGTAACTCCTCCTAGAGCTTTAACTCTACATACTCCAAACTCGGCTCAGACACTCAAACTTTTCTGACTAAGTGTGCTATCTATTTTCAGACTGATCGGACTTACGGTTTTCCTAAAAATGACGATCAAAACTCGAAAAAACTCATTCAAAAACTCCCATTGACTTACA
Organism: Rutilus rutilus; assembly: GCF_951802725.1. Classification (NCBI taxonomy): domain Eukaryota; kingdom Metazoa; phylum Chordata; class Actinopteri; order Cypriniformes; family Leuciscidae; genus Rutilus; species Rutilus rutilus. The sequence goes on along the minus strand of NC_140210.1, from coordinate 29,252,182 downwards.
TTGGGGAGTTCTAAAAAATTCAAACCGACAAAAATTTAAATCTAAACACCTTGAAGACTAAACCAAACTGCCGTTCTATATACTATATGAGCCATTGAGCCATCTTTCTCTCTAACTAATCCATCTTCTTTCTTTCTTTCTTTCTTTCTTTCTTTCTTTCTTTCTTTCTTTCTTTCTTTCTTTCTTTCTTTCTTTCTTCAACTAATATTTCCTTCATTCTTTCTAACTAATCTATCTTTCTTTCTTTCTTTCTTTCTTTCTTTCTTTCTTTCTAACTACTCTCTTTCTTTCTTTCTTTCTTTCTTTCTTTCTTTCTAACTAATCTTTCTTTCTAACCTTTTTATCTTTCTAACCTATCTTTCTTTCTTTCTTTCTAACTAATCTTTCCTTCATTCTTTTCTAACTGATCTTTCTTTCTTTCTTTCTTTCTTACTACTCTTTTTCTTTCTCTTTCTTTCTTTCTTTCTTTCTTTCTTTCTTTCTTTCTTTCTAACTTATCCATCTTTCTTTCTTTCTAATTAATCTATCTTTCTTTCTAACTAATCCATCTTTCTTTCTTTTGTTTCTTTCTTTCTTTCTTTCTTTCTTTCTTTCTTTCTTTCTTTCTTTCTTTCTTTCTTTCTAACCTTTTTATCTTTCTAACCTATCTTTCTTTCTTTCTTACTAATCTTTCCTTCATTCTTTCTAACTAATCTTTCTCTTTCTTTCTTTCTTTTTCTTTCTTTCTTTCTTTCTTTCTTTCTTTCTTTCTTTCTTTCTTTCTTTCTTTCTTTCTTTCTTTCTTTCTTTCTTTCTAACTACTCTTTTTCTTTCTTTCTTTCTTTCTTTCTTTCTTTCTTTCTTTCTAACTTTCTTTCTAACTAACTAATCTTTCCTTCATTCTTTCTAACTAATCTTTCTCTCTTTCTTTCTTTCTAACTACTCTTTTTCTTTCTTTCTTTCTTTCTTTCTTTCTTTCTTTCTTTCTTTCTTTCTTTCTTTCTTTCTTTCTTTCTTTCTTTCTTTCTAACTAATCTTTCTTTCTAACCTTTTTATCTTTCTAACCTCTTTCTTTCTTTCTAACTAACTAATCTTTCCTTCATTCTTTCTAACTAATCTTTTTCTTTCTTTCTTTCTTTCTTTCTTTCTTTCTTTCTTTCTTTCTTTCTTTCTTTCTTTCTTTCTTTCTTTCTTTAACTACTCTTTTTCTTTCTTTCTTTCTTTCTTTCTTTCTTTCTTTCTTTCTTTCGAACTAATCTTTCTTTCTAACCTTTTTATCTTTCTAACCTATCTTTCTTTCTTTCTTTGTGTTAAATAATGCCAAGATCATGCTAAGAACTCTATAAAAACTCCATAGTAACCATCTGTGACAACTAACCAACCACTCAAAATACTTTAAACTACTTTTAAATACTTTAAACTTCAAACTACTTTAAACTTCAAACTACTTCAAACTAATTTAAACTTCAAACTAATTTAAACTTCAAACTTCTTCAAACTTTCTGGTCCGACTTTATCAAGCCAACTTAAAGTTTGTCTCGACGAACTTTCGCATCTAGTTAAGTTGGCTTGAGAGAGCCAACATATTGAAATCCTATTTAAACTTATTATTATTAAGTTGGCTTGAGAGAGCCAACATATTGAAATCCTATTTAAACTTATTATTATTATTATTATTATTCCGAGACTAAAATTTCTATATGAAACTCGTCCTAGAGCTTTAACTCTACATACTCCAAACTCGGCTCAGACACTCACACTGTTCTGACTCGCGTTGCTTTATCTTTTCAGACTGATCGGACTTACGGTTTTCCTACAAATGACGATCAAAACTCGGAAAAACTCCCATTGACTTACATTGGGGAGTTCTAAAAAATTCAAATCCAGATTCAAACTCGCCAACCGACAAAAATTCAAATCTAAATACCTTGAAGACTAAACCAAACTGCCGTTCTATATATATTAGCCAATGAAACTCATTTAAACTAATAAACTCTAATCTCATACATTTATAAACTAATTAACTTAAATTTAATAACTAATTAACTAATAAACTCATGAATTCATAGACTTATGAACTCTTAAACTCATAAATTAATAAACTCTGAACTCTAAACTCATTTAAACTTATAAACTCTAAACTCAAAAACTCATACACTTATAAACTCATCAGTTTATACACTTATAAACTCTAAACTCATAAACTCTGAGTGTGTGTGTGTGTGTGTGTCTGAGTGAGTGTGTGAGCGAGGTAGTCTGTGAGTGTGTGTGTGTGTGTGTGTGTGTGTATCTATCTAACTTATTTATCTATCTATCTCTCTGTCATAAACTTCAAACTACTTTAAACTTCAAACCAATTTAAACTTCTTAAGTTTAAAGCTCCCAGCTCCCAAGCAACTCCATAGCAACCAAACTTGAGTACCCTAGCAACCGTTTTGCAAGACCTATATCTCTGTATCAGAACATCGTATAGAGATGAGGTTTGGCTCTTTTGACTCATGCTAGCAAACAGCACTTCCAACATGCTACATATGCTAGCAGTGAATAGCTACATGCTAATAGCGATTAGATAAGTGTTAAATCATGCCAAGATCATGCTAAGAACTCTAGAAAAACTCCATAGTAACCATCTGTGACAACTACCAACCACCTAGTAACACCATATCAACCGCCCTGAATACCATAGCAACCCCCCAGAACACCCTAGCAACCGCCTAGCAACCACCCAAAAGACCCTAGCAACCACCCAGAACACCGTAGCAACCACCCAAAAGACCCTAGCAACCACACAAAACACCCTAGCAACCGCCTAGCAACCACCCAAAAGACCCTAGCAACCACCCAAAACACCCTAGAAACCGCCTAGCAACCACCCAAAAGACCCTAGCAACCACCCAAAATATCCTATCAACCGCCTAGCAACCACCCAAAAGACCCTAGCAACCACCAGAAATATCCTAGCAACCGCCTAGCAACCACCCAGAATATCCTAGCAACCACCCAAAACAGCCTAGCAACCACCCAGAACACCCTAGCAACCGCCTAGCAACCACCCAAAAGACCCTAGCAACCGCCTAGCAACCACCCAGAACACCCTAGCAACCACCCAAAAGACCCTAGCAACCGCCTAGCAACCACCCAAAAGACCCTAGCAACCGCCTAGC